>NW_027156060.1:639-21823 GCF_002600585.1 Cystoisospora suis | reverse complement strand
ATTAAAGATAGATAGATAGTAGACGGCGCTATATGTTTATTCTGTGTAGATAGAAGGAGAGACCAGCTACTTTCTGAATGGTCTTTTTCTCATGTTTTGAAACGGATGAATGTACGAGCTCTTCTCACATATCTCTATATGGAGGTCACCGACGGTATGCCGACCTAACAGATAGCACGCAGACAGTCGATTGATCAAATCATCTGTCTCTTCGATTTCTTCCTGTTGATCTTCTTCTTCTCTAGAGTGTCTAAAGTGGTGGATGGCATCCCTGCATGAGAAGTACATGAGATAGCGAGTCGTTTTTCTCTCTTTTTACATGATGGATATCTTTCCTTTGTCTACTGAATCTCATCACGAAGGTGTCGGAGCTTCTATGCTTCGGCATTTTTCTATCCCTAGGCTTCCTCCTGGTTGAAAGGCTCCCTTCTACCGGGACAGACATATGCTGTATACCTATGCAGGTGTCTACCTAGGAGACCGCTCCCCCATCCTGCTTGTCAAACCTGCCACACACTGTCAGAACATATACATATGCATATACATATGTCTAAATAAAACCCTATATATGTATAGAAGTAGCAGGAGCGAATACAAACAATTATATGCATGTATATGTGCTTCCTTGCGAGAGTGCGATAGGTTTCACAAGCAGGATAGGGGAGCGGTCGGTCTTGTAGCTTTCCCCTATGCCTATACGACATCTTTTCTCTATGTCTGTCTTTCTCGCTTTTTCTTCTGTATCTTTCTATACATCTACAGTAAGTGATCGCCTACTCACTTACTTTCTTACTGACGTCGACTTACGGAGAGCTACATAGAAGTATAGGTCTATAGAAGTCTTTTTATCTATCATAGAAACTGCAACAAGTATTCCTACTCCTTCCCTTCTCTTCTTTGAGATCTGTCGATATGAAGAGCAGTCGTGACTGTTTGCTCTCTCCTTTTTCTTCCAGCTTCGACGCTATCTTTGCGAAACAAGATGAGGTGAAGGCGGAGCTTGAGGAGACATCTTTCGAGGAGTTGTTTGAGAAGAGCGTAGCAGATGCAGTGAACGATAAGCTAAGAGGAGAAGGTCTTCGTGTCCCTTCCTCGTCACGCTATCTCCAGTCCTGGTCTCCTTCGGTAAGACAGAAGGTAAAGAGTTGATAAGATATTCTCAGCTTCAAGTCTATTTCCATGGAATTCCCCTGAAAAGTGCATATTCATGGCATGTGATTCCATACATAGCCATGGGTGGGGTGTACATACAGACATCCTGACGTGCCAAGGAGACGAATCTATGACTCTACGCAGCTTGTCAAACATATGAATAGATATGTAGATGAACGTCTGTCTATGTAGTGGAATATGTATCGTTACGTTAGATATCTATGTGAGGGGCTGTGGGTTGCTAAATCGTTTTCTCGTGTAGGACATCTCCATTCCACGACTGACTGTCTCTGTTTAGTGGCCAGCCGTCGATTCTCTCACTTCTTCTTCTTCTTTATCCATTTCTCTTGACTTCCCCTCGTTTCCCTCTTGTGCTCCACTCTACACCAAACAGAAGTCTCTCTCTCCATCTCTCTCATTACACATCTGCGGGCGTATGTACAACATACATATATGTATATATATATATATATATATATATATATATCACAGAAGTCGCTATATGCGGACATCTATCTATATGAGTATCTTTATCCATACCATCTGCTTCGAGATGTATCTTTGTATATAGGCTCTCCCTCACCGTATTAGCACATAATACAAGAGTCTGTCTCTCTCGATAAATATATGCATATAGATGTATACATCTGCACGTGTCTCTCTCTCTATATACATATATATCTACTTCTCTTATCTCTATCAACGATAAAGGAACTATATGTAAGGATAAGTCTACATACGTATTTCTCCACATGTCTGATGCTGAAGTCCGCTGCATCTCGAGAGTGACTTTTCTTCTCCATTTACATCTCTCTTCTTTCTCGTATGAATTGAGTCATGTTGGTGTTCTCTTATATAGGGCGAGACAGGCGGTGAAGTTACCGGAGCAACAAGCGATCTTTCTCTTCTTGGGCGGCGTTTATTCCCCGTCCCACTGGATCTAGTCTGTAGAAGTCGTATATCACCCCAGGTCGATCAGATCTACGCAGAAGGCTTTCCAGAAGATGATTTGCCGAAGCTCTTCTCCGTCCCGCAAGCTAGTAGCACGTCTAAGTACCTCACAATGCGGACGCGAGGCTGATAAGAAAAGAAAAAGGGAGATCTGATTGCATGCTATGTAGGGGGTTCAAGGGGAGAAAAGAAGCCATCCCCGCCAACAGTCTTTTTCTTACTTGGCCGAAGGTTTCAGGGTCGCTTCAGTGGGATGTAGATCCATGCAAGGAAGGATTCATGAAGGTCGAGCCTTTAGACTCAACAGCCTTCCACAAGGTCTCTTTGTTTTCTCCTGTGTTCGCTTTCCCTCTCTAGGGGAATGTTTGCTTCTTTCTGATCTTTCGATCTCTTGTCAAAGGTGGTGGCCGTGTAGCTCGTGCGCGGTCCCAGTGAAGTTGAGAAGCTATTTCGCTTTCTTGCTGAAGACGCTATCAAGATTTCGTAATGCCTTCAACGCACTCCACACTCGATGGATGAGAAGCTTGTCAGTGACATAGCAGTTCACTCCAAGAGAAAAGAAACACTTCATCCCAATTGCTAGCGCTGCAGTGCTACCAGGTGATTCGCGGCTTCTACGCCCTAGTAGAACGACGCTCTTTGGCGAGCCTGTTTGCCACTCCCTCGCGCGCTATTCAGGATCCATTCGATCCCTTCTCGTGGTCCGGCTATACTCAGAGGTACCACTCACTGCGCTCTCTTTCCGTCGCGCTGGCAAAGATAATACTCTCGACTTTCCTGGGTCGAAGACAAAGCGCGGGCGGCGTTGTCTTTTGGAACAGGTTAATCCACGTGTGCCAGTCACTCCACGAGTGTACGTAGCGTGGCCGGGGAATTCTCAATCTGAATTGCATGTTAGCTAGCAAGGAGGCTCGGGCTCCCCCTACTGAAACTCGAGTTAGTGAGAGAAAGACTACTATCCCTTCAAAATCTTTGCCCTTGTGGTTCACAAGAAATTCACGAGCCAGTCAGGTAAGAATGATGGTGTCGTCAACTAGACATTGCGTGTTTCCCATTGTACCGCCCCTGAGAAGGAAGGGCTTTCTTAGAGTCGTACTGAAAAAGATTAGCTTTCTCTGTTCAGAACAATCCTCATCCTCCATGTAGAGTCAGCCTTGACTCCCCTTTTTTCTCTCTTTTCTTTTGTGTTGACTCGCCTCATACTTCAGCAGTTTCCGGTGTCTTTTTCCCTATTGTCTCCATGTGCTTCGTCACAAACCTCCCGGCTTTCTCGTCTGATGACTATGGAGGAGCGTAGTAGATTCTATGTGCTTCTGTCTGGTACTCTGTAGCCGGAAGGTAGATTTAACGAAAGAACGAAAAGACTCTCTATCAGTCTGTTCTGAGCTAGTCATGCGTGTAGGCTGCGCGGTAAGCCTATCTTCTTGAGAATAGACAAGCGATCAGGAACGAAGCATGAAAACACCAAGGCTGCCTTTTCATACACAACATTATCTCTGAAACTTCAACTCACTGACAGGCAAAGGGCAAGAAAGAGAGGATGAAAGAAAGAAAGAAAGGAGGGGAGGGAGGAGAAACGACTCTATGCACGGAGTCACAATGTGTCTCTCTCCTGGTCTCTCTGGTGGCATCACGGAAGGAACAAGAATTTAAAAAGAAATACGAAAACGACAAAAGAAAGAGTGAGAAAGAAAGAAAGACCTTCTTAAGGACGGAAGCGTTTTTGAACGAACTTCTGTTTCCGAAATCTCTCTGTCGGTGGAGGGAGATCAACATAGAATGGCTCAAGAGATCTCTTTGGCGCCGAGACCATACGGAAGGGAAAGCTTTCATCTTCTTTATCATCTTTTCTTCTTCCTTCTTCTTCATCTTCTTCTTCGTCACTATCGCTGTCCTCCCACTGAAAACAAACAATGTAAAGAAATGAAGACACACGAAACAGAACTCCACTTCTCAAAGGGGACTCCTACTACTGCTAGCACACGAGTGTTATATACGCATGTAGATAGATAGGTAGAACGAGAGGCCGCCTTTAACAGCCCCCTGAAGCCTTAGCTGAGAGTGACTGCATCATGTCCAAGCTTACTATGGAAAGACCACAGCTTTGGGAAGGAGAAGAAGAAAAAAGAAAGAGTGAGAAGGAAAGAAAGAGATACGAAAGAAACCCAGAAAAGCAAGAGCATTTGAATCTCCACTTCACATTGCACTTTGTTTCTTTTTCTTTTTCTTCTTCCTTCTCGTTTTCTATCTTCGAACAGAAGGTACAGCAAGGATGTGTACGAGGTAGAGGCCCGCCACTACTACTACTACCCCCTATTGCCTTCCTGCATGCCCTTTCCCTCTCTCCGGTCTCTCTTCTTTTCTTCTCTACCTCTCTTATACTACTGTTCTCTTCATGTGAATGAAAGAAGCTCTCAAGAGCATGCCATCTTCTCAACTAAAAGAAAGAAGATGAAAAGAGGTGAGATTCCTGTAAAGACAGTCAAGTGTGAAGAAGAGACAAAGAAAGAATAGAAGAAGAAGAACAAAGACGAAGATGAGAAAGAGAGATGCATGTATACATACCTCGGCTGGAGTTTTTTGTCGGAGGACTTCAATGTCTTCAATGACTTCGCCTGTCGCCTCATCTATCAACCCAAGCTTCCGTGCATGCTGTGAAAGAAAAGAACAACACGATAAAAAGGAAATAGGTTTACATCCCGATCGGACTGGAGAAGCAAAAAAGAAGAAGAGAAAGAAATCTATACTGAACCGGCTTGAGGAAGGAAAGAGGAGAAAAAGAAGGAAAGCCAGGGAGTGACGGGCGAGTGGCGGTGATCCCATTGATATTCATGGGGGATGCATGCACGGACAGACTCGAAGGATTATATGCATGCATATCTACAGTCCCTCGAGTAGAATAGAGATAAGGAGTTGGATAGATTGAAGAGAGGCCGACAGATCAAAGAGAGGGAGAAAGATTTCCAGACAAATTAGAGAGAAAATAAAAAATGGGTAGATTCAAGATAGACTAAAGACAGATTAGAGATCGATAGATAGATAAAGATATGACAGATAGATAGATAGATAAAGATATGATAGATAGATTCAAGATAGATAGACAGATTGAAGATAGATAGATAAAGAACAGATAGACAGATAGAGAGAGATACGACAGATAGATTGAAGATAGATAGGTAGATAAAGATAAATGGATAGATAGATTAAAGATAGATATATAGGTAGATCAAAGGTAGATAGACAGATGGATTAAAGATAGCGTTGTGGATGTTCGTCTGTAGCTACAAGGTTTGTCTTTTAAGGATAGACTGCGCTGTACTTCTGTTACGAAGAGACTAAGTAGGTAGGACACTGTGATATCTAGTAGCAGTGGAAGCAGACGGCAGGCAGAGAGACACGATGAGAGATGAAGGCGTATGGAGCGTGTGGCTGTGAATGAAGAGAAAAAAAGCTCTCCCTGCTGTAGTTGATTGAGGTGTACGTACATTCCACCATTGTCGACGTGCCCGGCGGGTGGCCTTCATTTGTTCCCAGATGTATTTCTTTCTCTCAAAACCTACAGGTCGAGCCGGTCGAAGCTCTCCAGGCCTGTTTAACAAGAGATTTGCATAGAAAAAACAGAAGGAAACGAAAGAAGGAGAATGAGACGAAGAGAAGGCTTCCACAGATATTCCCATTTTCGTCAAGGAACTCACAGCCAGCAGCTCAAGAAGAGACGCCTATATTCCTTGGTAGTAGTGAGAGTTGTATTTACTACTACAGCATCATTCAGACATAGGGATAGATTCATACATCCAACGCCATACATAGAGTGCTTGTACTTCTTTTAACAGAAGCCCCTTTGCTAAATATACACACACATGTATATGCATATTTACATATAGTCTACCCACCTATCCTTTACGCAGTTGATTTCGAAGTGATATATAGATAACTACATATGAATGAGGCGGCATGTGAGTGAGTAGTGATGCCCCAAGAGAAAAGAAGAAGAAGAAAGACAGAAATACATCGAAATAGCCAAAGGCATACAAAGCGTGAAGAAGGTCGGCCTAGAGAGAGCGTGTGATCTTTTCTCTTGTTTTCATGAACCCCGCACTATCCTCTATATGAATTTACAACACTCGCCGGCTTCAGCTTACTTGGCTTCACAAGTAACGCATGTATATATATGTGATACTGTATGAGACGTATGCGCGAGAGTGTATGAAGTCTATACATATATAAACCTAGAGAAATGACGGGAGAGAAGAAAGTATTTGATGGAGATATAGACTCGTGATGGATGCGTATCGGTGTTTGTGGGAGAGAGGGACAGGCCACTTTGGTCGCATAAAGCAGTGAGAGAGTCGATAGGTTCAGAAGATGCAGGTTGGTCGATCTAAACTTAAAAAAGTACTAAAGAATGAAGAACGGTGAACATACCTGTCTATCATATACAGACATACATAGAGGAGACACACAAAGACCGCCCTTCTTAGTAGAAGAAGAGGAAGAAGATGCTGAGTCGATCGAAGCAAGTTTATGAATCACACCGATCTTCTCAGATATACGATCCACACTGGACAGCCGTTACTCATAGCTACATACACATGCATAGACATACCTATTCATACACACATACATACACATCCCCATACTTATTTGTATCTTCGTACATACCGGTCTACGAATTCAAGATACGCCATAGGAGCAGCATCTCTCATACGGAGGCGGTGCTGATTGACAACACGCGTATAGAAGAAAGGTCGATTTGCATAGAGAGGACAGAGCTCATGATAAAGTTTACGGCGAGCTGCTGGAGTAACAATGAGACTCTCTGTTATCAATGAGGATTCCGGTGTATCTACACATGCAAACACAGAGAGAGGACAACTCCCAAAGTGGTGCGGAAGTCCGAAGAATGGAAAGAAAAGAAATGAAAGACAGAAAGAAAAAGCTTCCCAGGATCCTTGTACATCCATCTGTCTTCATCTATGCCAACTTCTATCGTATCTGTCTATTTGCCGCAACCCTTCATGTTATCCGTATGTGCGGCTGTCTCGTCTCTTACATGCATCTTCATCGACGGGATTAGTCCGTAGCTACTTCTCTTTACTTGGAGAAAGGTCGCTAAAGTATCTATCGATCTATCTCTCTATCTATCTTCGAGAGATGTATACGACCTTAACTACGTGCGTGCACTCACGAAAACGCGATTTATTTCAGTCCTTCTGCAAATCTCATCCCGCTTTCTTCTTCAGGAGGACTCCCCTCTCTCTCAGGTTTTCTTCTTTTCTTCTTCTCTAAGTTCACATCATACATATGCACGTCTTCATACTCTAGGAGACGTTCACACATACGCAAGTCTCAAGAGAGAGAAAGACAGAAAGACGATGTAGAGACGTCCATCTCCCTGTATGGCGATGTAGGCACATGCGGTGTACATACAGATCGTAGTCCATACGTATACAGGCACATACATACTTGCATACACGTGTGTACACGTACAGATGCTACAGGAGACCTGTACATGCTATCAAATAATGCTCTTCTCTCTCTTGTGTAGAAAGCCTCGAGGGGTGCTTATCAGAAAAGCTTCTTCTCTTCCTCTTTCCTCTCAAGACTTTATTCCCACAGCATACGTAAGACAGAGAAAGAGGAGGAGAGAAGAAAAAGAAGCAAGAGCCCAGAAAAGACCAAGTTGGCTCGCTAAGTATCACCTGGCTAAGAAGATACAAAAGATAGAGAAGGGAGATGGATAGCTATGAAATACTCTCTAGAAGTCGCTCGCACAAAGAAAACAGAAAATTCACAGAGAGGAAAAAAGACGCATGCTGCTCTCCATTGTAGACATGGAATATGGCTGGACACAGATAGGTAGACATCGAAAGCCCTATCTATACATACATACAAGTATTTGCTGATACAGCTACATATGATGATATACGACGAGAGATAGATAAGGAAAACGAAAAAGAGAAAGGCAGAATATAGAGGCCTCTTGAGATAAGTACTCATGAAAGAACACACCAGTCAGGATCTATACATCCATCAATCTATACGTACACATAGCTATCGATGTACATATATATGTAAGTTGTGTATGTAGACATGTGTATATCCAAGAGTATGATGTGTATAATTTACTTTGCTTAGCGAAATGTATGAGTTCTTCTGCGTACTGCTGTAGTTCACGAGCTCGAGGGAGGGTAAGCTCTAAGCGATCCGAACGAACAAGCTGATCTAATTGAGTCCTGAGAAGAAAAAGAAACGAACATAAGAGAAAGAAACTTCTAATACAAATGATAGATAGATAGATAGATAGATAGATAGATAGGAGAAACAATACACGCACAGGTAGTGAGAGGTCGAGACCGAGGTTTATGAAGCAGTGGAATGAAGTTGGAGAATAGGGAGGAAAATAGACGGAGAGGCAAAGAAAGAGAGACGTGTCTGTTGTCCTGTGAGAAATGCAGGAAGTCCAACTAGCCTAGCGTCTCGATGATAGTTGTCCTCGTTTCGATTTATCTCGCCTGTGATGCTAGGCTCGAGGAAAGCGGAAAGAACAGAAAGGTAGACATACCCATCCGTTCGCATGTAAAGAGAGAGCCACTTAGCGGTAAGACAAGAAGAGAATCACAAAAGAAAACGGAGAGATAGAAAGCAAGGGAGTAACAGAAGAAGTTCATCTTTCTTCTCCGTCAAAGATGAGGTCGTCATCGAGAGAACACAAATGCCTTCTCCCGAAATGGAGCGCATGCAAAGTCTCTTTCAGGTTCATCCTCTTTATCCATACAGATGAAGGGATAAGGTCTGTATGTACACCCTGTGAAGGGAAGACAGGTCAACAGGACTTCCGCTGTAAAGAACCTTACAGAGAGAATACCGAAAAGAAAGAGGCAAGCGGTGGACTCGAACAATGAAAGGGACAAGAAAGAAGGAGATAAAAGTGTAAAGAAGAAAGAAGGAAAGAAAGAAAGAAATGGCATACTTGAGAGTATTCCATTGATGATGCGGCTGTCCTCGGAGACGTCGAAAGGGCCTCCTCTGCACGCCTTTATTTAGGAAGCGAACAACTTGGCTCCATCCCATCTTGTTTCTTTCTTCGGGCTTTCTCTTCTTTTCTTTCTATCTGTCTATCCTTTTCTCGCAAAGAAGACACTCCTGTAGAAGTTGGTAGAGACGACAACTGTCATAAGCTATTCTTACAATCCTGAAGAAGCAAGCCAAGAAAACGAACTCGCCTCCATCATCCGTAGAGAGAGAAAGACTTCTTCCTCGGGTGTATGTACACCTCGTCACAGAAGGCCGCGTTTCTTCTTCAGGTGTATGTACACCTCACGAGAGTATGGCTTCTTCTTCTTCGGGTGTACGTACACCCGATCAGAGAAGGGACCCTGTCGAGAGTACACCCTGTCACATGGGTCAATATTGTAAATGTAGAAATACTCGCAGACTTCTGACGAGGTTTCCTGTATAGAGATGATGGAAAAAAGACTGAGGGAATTTCTCCTCCTCTTCACAAGAAAGATTTCTACATCTCTATATACGCGCCTACGGAGAACCAGACTCGGAAGCGAGCAGGACTTTCAGTGGTGAATGCATAAATGACAGCTGATGAGATTCTCTCAAGTTATGCATCAAAGAGAAAACACAGGTTAAGTCTCCTTCTCTTTCAGAGGAGACTCGACAGCCCGATCTTCCTCAGATGTGCATGCACTGCCAGAATACGAGTATGTTCTTCTTTCTCTGCGACTGGTAGAGCGCGTGGGAACCCGTCTTCGTGGTTTACGTTGAAGAAAAAGACGAGAAGCACGCATGATGAGATGAAAGCAGAAGAACCGTGAAGATTCTTTCTTTCCTAGTCAAAGACAGACAGATGGAAACGAGAAGAGAGAATGTTTGAGGAGACAGACACACGGCATGTCTACGTCGAAATAGAGCTACACGACATGTCAGAGACTGAACGAGATGTAGAAGAATCTTCGTCTTCACTCTCAGCAACTAGGACTTCTATTAGCTCTATTTGATTGCATGCAAACCGTGCTGCTTGATACCTCGATTGTCCCTACATGCAGTGAGTAGTAGTTAGAGTAATTGATGGTCTCTTTTGAGAAGATCTCTAGCATGGACATTGTTTTCATCAGTGTCTGCTTCAGGAGGTACCCTCTAGAGATGATCGAAGCTCTGCGAAGCCTCAGGAGTCTTCAATCCTTCGATTATTAGTAGGATGTCCATGTTGGATCATATCCGCGCTTCCTTTTCTTATCTTATCTTCGCCAACAGATCTTTTGTCTGTCACTCATGCCCCTTTGATGCCCGTCTACCGTCTTTTCATCATTACGCCGCCTCCGCAGAGTTGCCTAGACAGTCCGGATACACACTAACCCACATCGCGTGTAGGCAGGTAGGTAATCATTTTGTCCTCGGCTTTGTCGTGTCCGTATATCAGTCATGTTACTTCACTTGCTGTACATGAACAAACGTTAACACATCTTGGCGTACTTCCACACTCTATATGAGCTCGGTCATTCTGTAGGAAAGGATTCCTTACTTCATAAGCCGAGGTTGTGTGCATGCATACTTTCCTCAAACCGCTGATACAGCCTCCGAACCAGACATTCATATAGATAGATAGATTAAAGATAGATAGATAGATAACCCCCCCCGGTGACACCTAGCAGCGCTGATCCCTTCCGCGTCCTTCTCGCGTGGCGTCTATCTACACTAAAGTCACTTCTGGTAGCTGGGACATACCCACCCGTGACGCATCTTACAAGTCTCACCTCACTCCTAACCCGTGACAGTCTTCTCTTTTGATATTCTCCGTAAGCAGCCCGCGCCAAGGCATCGAGCACCACTGACATCAAACTATTCTTCCGTTACCTCCTTCACTGTATCGAGAAGTCTTGGGAGACAGATGTTTGTTCATAGAAGGGGCGGTCTGGCATCCCAGGTTGCTACATCCTCCCGCCAATAGCAAGGTCGTGACGAGCGTACACACTAACCGACCAAGAGACCTACCTGTGGCTTGAGAAAGTGTCTAGAAAGCACAGTTCTCTGCTAGCAGGAAGGCCTACGCTTCTTCCGGTACTTCATCCTTTCAGCATCGAGCGGTCAAACAGATCCACCTTGCTAGGGGACCTTCAGATCAGGGCTGTTCTCGGTACTGGTGCAAGTCACTTTCTTCCTGAACTCGATGCGTGTCAGTCTACACGTGTACGCCCAGGGGTGCCATGTAGAGTATACAAAGAGGAAACCTGGTGTTTGATGTACCCGCTAGCACATATTAATGGCCGGGCTCCTGTGAAGCACCTCGAAGGGTGGATCGGATGAACGAGTCTTTCAACAGAGTAAAAATGACCTCATCGGTCCACACATTCACCCAGAATCGTAGCTTCCTTTCTGACGTGTCGTCAACCTTTACTAGATTCCCATCCTTTCTCCTTTGTTCATGGTCTTGAATCTCTTCTTGCGTTTCGCTCAAACTCCCGCCCTCATGAATGTTCGCACGTGGACGAAAGCCAGCGCTACCTTTCCTTGACCAGCTGTTTGTCGGCTCATAAACAGAAGGAATGAATGTTTCTTAGTTCTTCCTTCCCAGAGACTGGAATCTCTCGTTTGCGATTGTCACAAGTAGTGATCAACACTGATCCAGAAGGTTCCTATCGCACGAGGTGTTTATCTAGGCATTCGCTTCTTCCGTCGATATCTTCTGTTTCTATCCATCGGCTTCACACCCCCGTCGGATTCTGTCCTCTTTCTTTCTTCCGTCGCGAAGCTCGCACGCGACTGCCTCACCCTTAGGAGAAAATCCGCCACCACGCAAGCCGAGTTCTCTTCCGGACTTGCCGGCTTTTCTCCTGCGATGGACAGAACGCCGCGGACGGTAACGACGATGGCGAGGATGACGGTCGCGCGGAAGCTGAGTTCGTCGATGCGGCCGGCGCTCCTTCTGCTGTTCCCCTCGATCGTCGCTTTTTTTTCCGTCGATCCATCGAGCTACGCCAAGCCCTAGGCCAAAAAGAACATCCAGCAATGATCCACACAGGTAGATCATCGTTCTGAGACGATTGACGTTCTTCACTTCTACATCTCTCCAACTTTTTAGCGAGTGATCGTTCATTCTTTGGGTTAGTTTCCTTGTCCTCGCACCTTTTTCGTTCTTTGATTCATGAAGTGCAGAAGAACTGTTGCTTCTCTCTTCTCTACTAGCTACCCAAACACAGAAGCACTCGGTATTGGCCAGCAGCGAGTGAGAAGCCGCGTACAAGTTTTTTCTTCTTCACGCACTTCGGAATCTGCTGTGTATTCTCGCGCTCTGTTCATGTTCTGTTTCTCATCAGTGTGTGTTTTCTCTCGTGGATTCTTGAAATCTTCTCCCGTGCTTCTTTGTGGAAGAATGCTCTAGTTGCTAGGTTATCTCCGCGAGTGTGTAGTCGCTGATTCCGTGCGTGTTGGTTTGTCGTTGCTGTTGCCGTTTTGCGTCTCTTGTTCTGCTTTTTTCTCGTGGTTACTTCGCAACTTTTTGCTTTTTCTCTCTATCTTCTTTCTCTTTTTCTTCGTGCGCTCGAGTGTGCTTGGAACCAGAAGCCTAGTTGCATCGGCAGCTCTCCGGTGTGCGCCACCGTAGTTGTCCGTCCCCGCATCTCTCTCTCCCATGTGCCCGACATTTGACGGAGGTCAAGCATTATCGAAGAAGAATGACATAGATGGATAGATAGAAACATCGACGGGACAGCTTGTGAAAAGGAGAAAGCGATCAGCGGACTCTCTGTTGGCTTTGTGTGTGAAGAAACACAACCTCTTTCATCGATTCTCCTTTTTTCCATCTTGACGGCTTCCTTTCCTTCTTTCTTTGACGAGTGTCTATCTGGCTGTTCGTTCTCCCTTTTGCATCTATCTTGTTCCCCCCCTGTGAAAGATCTTTGTGTTTCTTCATGCTGTGTTCGAATCGCTTCCTTTTCTCTCTCGATTTCTTTCTTTCCCGTAGAACCAACGCATTCCTCGCGGCCACGAGGAACGTCTGATCCGGGAATCTTTTGTGTACGGTGTGTTTCATTCATAGAACAGAGATTCATCTTCCCCATTTCATTCGTCATTCTCATTCCGTCTTTCGTCATTTCCGTCATCATGGCTCGAAGTAGAGCTCCATCCTCGTTCTTTTCGGCTGTATCTTCTTCACCCGAGGACATCTTTCGCGTTGTGAAGAAGGCTGACGACCTACAGGCCATGACTGGGAAGTGTTTCTTCTCATCTTCCAGTGTATGTCATCAGAGGAAATGGCAACAGATTGAACGCCTTCAGAATCTTCTTCAAGCCCGTGGTTACCGGAGCTTCTCATCTTCAGCGTCATCTCTTCTTGGATCGAATTCCCTCACAAAGAAGAAAAGCAACTATCACATTTCTTCTCCTTATTACACCACAGTTGTGTCCTCTCACACACCTTCTCATACGAAGAAACCGGCGACACCTCTATCTTCTTCTTCAACGTCATCTACTCAGTCGGATAGCAATCCTTTGAAACTACCGAGTGAAGAAGCAAATCCCTCTATCTCGTCACAGAGTGATATCTCGAACGAATACATGTCTTCATCGTCGTCTCCGGCTTCTTCCTCGTCCGTTCATGGCTCTTCTCCTCCACCTCCTTTCTCTATTCCTTCACAGCAAGAAGGCGAGGATCCTTTATCAGCTACGTCATCCGAGAAGTCGGATGAGTCTCTTCTTTATGGTGCTCGCAACCCTAAGGAAGCTAGCGATCGTGCGAATGATTCGATCGCTTATGCCAACGAACAGGTCAAGAGCTTCCCGGGAGCTCTAGCTACTGGTACAGCCACATCGGCAAAACAGTTTGCGCAAGCAGCTGAAGATATCCATGCGAGCTCTCCAGCATCTTCAAAGAAAGGGGGACGTCTAGGAGGAACTCTCACTTTCCTTGCAAGTCTAGGTCTATTAGGGGGGGGGATAGGATTACTTGCCTGGGGTCTAGGGGGGGGCGTTTTTCTCCTCACACAAGAAACTGAACCCCTTCATGTCACATGGGATTTCCTCAAGTTAGTCTTCTCTCTTTCTCACACTTTCTTTCTTACTCTTTCTTTCTTCTGTGAATGTAGTGCATATATATGAGAGGAATGGACATACGTAGCAAGTATCTGTTGTTGTGGTGCTGTCGCTTGAGATAGATAGAAGAGGGATGACTGACTGACTTGCTCTCTTCGATCTACGGAGTGTACGTACACAGCTGCATGAGGATAGAAGGGAAGGTATTCTTCAGAACAGGGAAGAGCCGCGTGGAAATGATACGAGCGCAAGCACATATCTCTCTCTCTCTGTGTATATACCGAGGTAGATACATTTACGATGGCCGTAAGTAGACACATAGCAAGATAGGGATAGAGGGAGAGCGAGAGGTTCCTAAGAAACTTGCATGTCCTTTCTTGTACATGTTGATCTTGCTTGATCCTCCACTGTTTCGCGTTCAAGTAGGAGAGAAGCCTAGTAGATCATCATCACTGGATTCTTTTCAAGTGTGAGGTGTACGTACACTCGAATTTTCTCCTTCTTTTATTCGATCTTGTTCGAGACTAGCCAGGGGAGGCGTGAAAGAATTGAGGACAGAGAGCTCTTCCTCATCGATCGCTCTTCTTCTCTTCCTAAGAAAACTACACAAACTGGATCTTTTTTCTTGCTTCCTCTTTCACTTCTCCCTTCTCTCTCGTTTCTTTCTTTTTTGTTTTCTGCATGCAGAAAGGACCCACGTGTGAGAAGAGAGATGGGCGATGATTTCCAGAGAGAAAGATGGTGGGGAGGTTACGAACGGCCTGACTCCGCTCGCGTTAAGCTCAGGCTCAAAGGTGAGCGGGCAGCCTAACAAGAAGAAGAAAAGAAAGATAACATAAAGATAATGAAAGAAGAAAAGGAACACACACAGGAGCCACGACATATTGGTCCAATATGACCTCTCTCTCCTCCTTTTCTTCTTTCTTTCTTTCATCATCTTCTTCAAACATAAATTTATATATATATATATATGTGTACCTGTATGTATATGCGTATGGTAGGATCGTTTCAGAGGTGTATATACAGTTACTGTCAGCATCTGGGTATGGTAGAGGTCTAACCTTCCACTGTGGTGTATATACTGTCGGATGTGCTGTATGCATGTGTGTAGCTATCTATGTATCTTGATCGTTCGTTATCTGTCTTCGTCTACTTGTCTAGTGTCCGCTATACTCAGGTGTAATACACCTTAGATACACGATGCGCAATGAACTTCCTTCCCATCACCAGCGTTCCTGGTATTTCCAGTCTATATTTACTCTATCTATCTTTATCTATCTATCTCTCTATCTATCTCCCTTTCATCTATATATCTACGTACGTCTGCCTCTCTATCATTGGGTGTATATACACCTGGTCGTGTCTGTCTCCCTCTGTGTGCGTGCCACCTGTTTCTCATTCTCATGATCTTTCTTTCAATCTCCTCTGTCCTTTTCTACCTCTTTTTCTTTTCATTTAGGCAAGAATGGCGAGAAAGGCCTGGCGGTCTGTGACTTAGCGAAGGAAAGCGATGGAAAGTGGAAGATTCTTGTCCTTAACTTTATGAGGATCGATAACAAACCTAGCCTCGTTCAAAGCCAGGCAACCGATGCCAACACATCAGGTACGTGCCAGAGCACTATTTCCACATACGAAATATACATACACTAGATGTGTACAAAGAGGTAGGAAAAGAGAAAGAGAAGAAAAGCCTTCTTTCTTTTCTAGGGGTGGGACGTAAGCCGTCTTCTTTCTTTTTTCCTTCCCTCACCCTAAAAGGTCTGGTGGTCCTTGTTCTTCTCTTTCCCTGTCCTTCTTCTTCTTTGTCTGCTTCCTATCATATCTATGTATGCGCACGTATAGTATATATATATATATATCTTATGTAGATAGATCGCGTGTACCCTCTCTGTGGTGTATCTATTGTCTACATGTGTGTGCGTTGTATCTCACTTTGTCTCCCTTTCTCCTTCTTTTCTTTCTTTTTACTCTCTCTCTTTTGCTTGGGTGAAGACACTATGTTACCATCCATACTAAAACAACAGAAGAAGTAGAAGAAAAGAAAAGGATGGCCTTTCTCGTCTTCTTCTTTTCCTTCTCGTGTCTCCTCTCGTCGATGCCTTGGGCTGGCCCTCTACCCACATACACCTCATTAGGTTTCATTCTCTCTCTGTTTGTTTTGCGTGTATGTCTGTACTTCTCTGATCTCTTGAATGGGCCATCTGCCTCGAAACTGTCCTGTCTATTTCTCTGTCTTTAATCTATCTATCTCTAATCTATCTCTGTATCTATCTATCCCTATGGGATTTTACCAAGGAGGAAATTTTATACAGAAATATACGCAAGGGTCGTACATGAGGTGGATGAGTATGCATATACATACACGCATGGAAGATACAGAGGAATGGATAAGACGTGTATGATGGAAGGGGGGTGTATGTACAATAGTCACTTTCTCTCCTTACGGTGTCATGTGTAGCTACGTATGTATCTCTTCGATACAGATGAGGGGTCTCTTCTCTCCTGGTGTTTGCTACAGATCAAGAGAAGCTCGATGCTGTAATGAGACATGCAATTGCTCTTCATCCTCCACAGCTCGATAGAAAGAAACAAGCAGAAAACTTCAGTTCAGGTAAGGGGGTGTCGCCGGGGTGAAGAAGATTTGAAGAAATGAAGAAGAGAAACAAAAAAGACACGAAGAAGAAGAAAGAAAAGAAGGTGAAGACGAGCTTAGGTATCATCTATGCACAGGGGCAAACTAGAGTGGTGGCTGTTCTTTTCCTTGTTCTTCTTTTGTCCATCGATCTCCTCCTTAGGTGTATATACACTTGACTAGAGATATGATGGTTTAGACCGAAGGTAGAGGGGTATGTTCCAGATACAGGGCAATTCTCCCCTTCTTATCTTTTTTCGCTTTCTCCTTTCCTCGAGTTTTCTCCTCCATTCTAAATATTTTCTTCTTCTTGCTGGTCCCCGAGCTTCTCATAATTCTCATAGGAGAGATCTAGCTCTGTCCTGCTGTTTCTACTTCCTTCCTCGAAGTGAAAGAGATCGAGTTCCTCGGCATGGATTGTTGCTCGCCATTTCATAAACACTGAGAGCATTGTTCAGGTGTACATACACCTCAATCCATGCGTCTTTTGATCACGGTCATGTCAGACAATCTTAAAGGTGTCTCTCCACCCCAATGATTCTCCTGAGAGAAGTCTCTCGTAGGCTTCCTAAGATCACTTCATATACCTAATTGCCATATACCCATAAGATCATCGTTATCGGTCGATCCTTGCTACTTCAATTGTGGACATTATTGTATACCAACTTTCTTTCTTTTCTTAGGAAATGAACCCTTTCTTTTCTTTTCTTTTCTTCATTCCTTGGGTTCTTCTTTCGTCAAACTCCTTTTCCTTGCATGCAACTGTGGTTTCTTTCTCTCTCTTTTCTTATCCCTTTTCAGGGTGTCCCGTGAACTATTCAGAGCTCATGAAAGGCAAAGACGACAGTACTTCTTCTTCTTCTTCTCAGTTGAGCCATCGAGAGGAACATGACAAAGGAACCGGGGAGAAGATGAAAGACTGGATGAGGTCTCGCATCCCCGGTGTAGGAGGGCAGGAACAAGATAAAGATAAGAAAGCTCGTGAGAAAGAAGGCGAACAAGAGAGAAAGGAACATCACGAGGGCTCACACAAGATGTTCTCTTCTCAATCATATGATGCACATTCCCCTTCAGAAGATCACGGCCCAGAGGCAGCAAAAAGTCCCATTTCCTCTTCTCCTAAGACATCTGCGAGCTCAGCTCGGGCTCCTACGCATGGAGGTCCCCTAGCTGTACATAAGGACATGCCTCCGTCAGACTTGCCTTCGGTGCCTGTGATAGGAAAGGAAGAGAAAGAAGGAGCGATAATAGGTAAAGGTGCTGAGAAACCTCAGAATCCCCCTCTCTCAAGTCCCAGATTCGATGAGAAGCATGCGGGAAAGCCCAAGGAAAGGGTTGACATCATTCGACATGGCGAGTATGAAAGTAATCGGTCTTCTCCATGAAGCAAGAAAGAAAGAAAGAAAGAAAGGAAAGGAGGAATCATGGTGAGGACAGCAGAAAGAGAGAGAGACAAAGCAGAAAGAACACGCGAGAAAGAACAGAGGCTTTTGTGTGTTTCTCTCTTTCTCTCTCGGGGTGTCTTTTCTACTTCTTCTTTACGAGGATGAGAGTTCAACAGGTTACTGATGGAGACTAAGAAGGCAGTGAAGAAAAAGAAAACAGGGGCAGATGAAAGAATTGAGCTGTATCTCTCAAAACTGTGTAGAAGAGAGATCACAAGGGGGGAAGAAAGAAGCACGAAGGAAAGACAGAACGGCTGAGCCAAGGAAGGAAAGTAGTGGATGGATGTCTTTTTCTTCCGGAGCTCGCGCTTTTGATTAACTTTGTCTTGTTCTTCTGTCTTACGATTGTCCTCTTTCTTCAGAATTCTCTCTCCTCCATCTTTCCTTCTTTGTGTGAGTTTCCGACTGTATGGTGAGTTGAGACATGAAGCTCTCAAGCTTCTCTCTTCTTCTTTTTCTTCATTTATATTGCTATGCATGCTTCCACAGTCTTATGGTCGAGATAGATCTTCTTGGCTTCCCTCATGTGTGATGTGAGCTTCGTGTCTTTCTTGGACGATGTAGAGGAGGTCTTTTGCTGATTGCCTTTGAGAATTTCTTCGTAAAGAACAGAGAGAAAACAAAAAAGAGGAGGAGGACGAGGATAGAGAAGAGACTCGAGAACACGATCGAGAAGGGAAGAGAAAAATGGATGAAGAAGAGATACGAAGAGAGAGAGAGTGGATAGAGTAAAACAAGAAGAGGATTGAGAAGGGAAGAGAGAAATGGATAGAGAAGAGAAGAGAAAGAAGAGAGAGAGAGAGAGATGGATGGAGAAGATATTGTGCCTTTTGATGAGGAGTACGATGTGATAAAGGAGTTTAGGTATCTTTCTTCTGTCGTTTTTCGTTCGGCTTTCTTTTGCCTTCATTCCCTGAGGAGAAGGAGAAAAGAGAGGATGGAGATTTCCTCTTTCTCTCATCTTCTTTTATCTTGTTCCTGGACTCCCTAAAGGGGAGGGGGAAAGAGAAGAAGAAAGATATTATCATTTATAGAATGAAGAAAAAGAAGGATTCCGTTCATTTCTATCTTTTGAAAGGTATCATGACGACTGACACGGTAGTGCCTCGGAGAACTTTACTTCTCTTCACTTCGAGTGTATTCTCTCTAGATGATTGCCGTGCTATGTTGGCGTTCTTTTCTTGACTTGTGTTGAATGAAAGAATAGTGGCTTCGTAACTAACGCCTTTCTCCCTTGTTTAGTAGTGGTGCTTGGGTTTGTAGAGAAGATTTGAAGTAAGGTACGTGTTTCTTTTTCCTTCATTATGCTGGGAGGTTTGCCTGGAGAGGGTAGAGATGATTCAAGATGAAAAAGGGAGTTACGGAGGAAGGAAATGAGGAGAGATGGAGAAGAAGAATAGATCATTTGGCACTCCAAAGGAGGTAGGAGGAAGTGTGGACGACGTACACTTAAAGGGCATTCTATGAGGTGGACTGTACGTACATACACTTGAGAAGATGACAGAAGAAGCAGGTGTATAGATAGACAGCCTAAAGGACCGAGTGATTAGACGTAAATTCATTCCGCGAAGCATACAGAACTGATTTAAGGTATGTGCACATTCTCAAGAAGTACACAAGAGAGATAAGGTGTACGTACACCCGGAGGCCTAGTGTACAGACATACACCCTAGGAAACACAGAGCTGAGGTGTACGTACACCGTAAATAAACACAGATGAAGTGTACATGCACCGAAAAAGATAGAGAGGGAGTCCACGTCTCTACCTTCTAGAGTACAAAAGGACGAAGTGTCTCCTGCGCCCACGCCATGCTATAGAGAAAGGGGCGCGACCACGGCGTGTGTACACGCGGCTCAGGCGTACATACACCCTACTAAACTAGGGGAGTGACCGAATGTACATACACTCCAAGATACGGAGCTGGAGAGTACACACCCCGTGAAATCTGTGTGCCATACCCAAGCAGGCACGTTGCAGGAAATCATCTTAGTATAGCATTCTATACTGTTTCACATCAGCCTATCTGTCCGTTTATCTCTCGTTCGTCGCGTGGAAGTGAGCAATAAGTCGATTCTCTGGAAAGCGTGAAAGGCCTCCAACCATGTCGCCGGAAAACTTTCCGAGAAAGAGAGAATCTGTCTGTCTGATCTCACGATGGTTACAGTTGGCGCTTCTTTGAATAGCAATAAAGACTAACTGTAAAATTAGTAAGAGAAATCACCGAGAACTCCCAGCTAACGTCTTCACCGTCACTAGCTGTACTTATTGAGATGTCTAGGGAACCGGTCTCCCGAGCGAGGCAGACAAAAAGAGAGAGATCCTTCGCCTCCTTAGCAGGCAAGATTCGTTCATTCTTGTGTCAAAAGGGGAAGGGGAGGGAGGATACAGTCATCGAATGCATGCAAACTCCCATAAAAGACAAAGCCGTGAGCACTCTCTCGTGCTTTTTTCTACTTCGTTGTCTCATCGTGTGAAAGAGGGCTTGGGCATCTTACCTGATGGAGAAGTACGCTATTCATCTGCTCTATGGACAGGAGAGAATACATGGTCCTCTTCATTGACACGTGTACGGAGCAGTTTCGGAGTATCTCTGTGTATATACGGATGTACAACTGCAGGACCAACGATCCGCGGGCAACAGGGTCCTAAGAGGACATGCGTAGTATATCTCTTTAGAATTAGTAGAAAGTATCGACTCCCGCTAGCTATATCTAGTGCAGGTACCTCATCAATACAGTGTATGACATGTTCGCGCTGACGTTCTCCCCGTGCGTGGTCGATGTGTAAAAGTCTGTATTTGTAGTTCATATATCTGGACGGACTATTACATGTAGCGATACTCGCCTCCCTCGATTCCTACTCTTATCTCTATCTATCTATGTAGCTATCTTTACGCTATCCACGTATCTACCGGTCTTGAATCTATCTTCAGTCTGGGTATCTATCTTGAATCTATTCATC
>NW_027156060.1:0-614 GCF_002600585.1 Cystoisospora suis | reverse complement strand
TCTATCTCTAATCTATCTAACTACCACGCCTTCTTGTTTACGTGCGAAGGTGAAGTTCTTTTTCTCTTCTTGGAGTCACGGCACTCCAGAAAAAGAGTCTACGATAGGGTCGCTCCTCGCTGTAGAAGTCTCCTTTTCGGAGAAGAAATGGCAATTGACAGAAAGAAGATTCCTCTAAAGATTCGAGCAAGCACATGACACACCAAGCATGTGGTTTCAAATCCTTCTCGGTTGTTTCAGGGCAAGAGAGACAGTCATGAGATTAAAATAGGTGGAGTAGCTCCGGAGAATTTCCACCTCTTGTTGTCTCCTCTTCCATCGTTCTATCGAGACTTGTGATACTGAGAGAACCCGCTTTCAGCTCAGTTCTGTGTCTCTACGGACATACAAGACAGAAGGCGCGAAACTTCACTGAGAGGAGAGAAAGCAAGAGGTAACGAAGAGAAGAAAGGAAGAGGAGAAACAGAATAGAGGCTTCTTCCGTGAATCGTTTGCCAAGGCGACCTAGCCGTGCTGCAAGGGAAACCATTTCGCTCTCGTTAGCCAGCCTTATGAAGAAGAGAATGTCTCCTTCCTCTTTGGTAACGGACAAGAGTGCATCGCCAGTTCACCTG
>NW_027156059.1:668-937 GCF_002600585.1 Cystoisospora suis | reverse complement strand
GCGGCTTGAAAAGAAAAGCACACTGAATTCCACACTGAAAACTATTCCATAAACACTTCTGGCCGCCTGAAATAACCTTTTGGAGGAGTCGACTCCCCGTCAGACTCCACACCGACCGGTTTTCACTCCATCGGTCGAAGTTTAATCCTCCTTCTCTTAAGGATCGAAAGAAAAAAAAACCCCTCGACCTCTCACTATCCTTCCCTACTACTTCTAAAAGGCTGTCCTCAATCTCCCCCCTTACAATCTCACCATTGTCCGTACTAGCT
>NW_027156059.1:0-324 GCF_002600585.1 Cystoisospora suis | reverse complement strand
GACTCGACTCTCCCAACGATTCCCTTTCTCTTATTTCTTCCTCTCTACGCCTCTTTGCCCCAAAATTTTCTCCTGACACTACTATTTCCTCCTTTCCGAACTCTTTCCTGGTCTGTCGTTCCTTCTTCGGGTCCTTAGTGCCCCCTTTACCTTCCTCCACGCTAGTTTCGGCCTCCCCCGGACCATCTTCCGATCCTTCTAAGGGATCATTTTGCTCCCAAATCTCTCCCTGATCCCTTCTTATTGTTTTCTTCAGTGATTCCACTCCTAAACTTTCCCTCCTGAAGACGACAGACGTCTTCGACGACCTTTCCGCCCTTTTCT
>NW_027156058.1:0-24804 GCF_002600585.1 Cystoisospora suis | reverse complement strand
GCTGTGCAAATGATAAGGGTGTGGTCGATTTCGTCGGTGTGACTGACGGGTCGGAAGTCTGTTGCATGCTGGTGCGTGAAGTTAAGAAAGGTCCGAATCCGCCTAGCGAGCGCCCTAAACCCCAAGTGTCGGACGGCGTGTAGGTGGGTGTTCTGCAGTGGAGTTACTGTTGCGCGTTCTACCTTCGAGGAACTTTGGGCAGTTGAGTTCCGGTTCTGAGTGCTGGTGCCGGGGCAGGCGGTGAGGAACCGCTGCACAGTGGCAGAGCGCGTTTCTTTGCGGCCCGGAACGAAGATAGCAGAGGGCCCCTCACCCCCACTTATCCCAAGTGGTGAACCTATGAAGAATCGTCGTACCGGCTTGGGGGTGTGAAGCGCAGGGGGTTGAGCGTGTACAGCTCTCGCAGCAGATACTTCAAACATCCCGATGGCTATGGGCAGCGCTCAGCAACAACAGCGGTGAACCGCAGTGGCCCCCGGCCTCGCGTTTTTTTTTTTTTTTTTTAAGCCTGGTCGGTCCGGCACCGGGCCAAGCGTGCAATGTGTCTGTCAATCCTACACTTTCACAAGCGTTTGCACGAAGTGCATCTGACAATAACTGTTAAACCCTTGCCTGCCGACCAAAGAATAAAAGACGCCTGCAAATGAAGAACCGGAACCCACCAAGCCCGCAGCCTCATCGGGCGGCCAAGTCTCGCTAACAATATTGAGCCCTCGGGGCGACAGCGACTAATCTGAGAGGCGTGGTCGGGTTTTCACAAGCAGCAGTCCGAAGGTACGCTTTGGGCCACCACCGAAGAATTTCCGGTAGGAGAGAGAATCTGGATTGCGTTGGCTGAGATAATCTGCCATCATGACCGCGCTCGCCTCTTGCTTGCCGCAGCCATCTCGATGCCGACGGCTAGGGGTCGCAGGTCTGGTTTGGTTTTCAGCTGTTCCCGTTCCGATAGGTGAAGATACATATAGACACACCTATATGATACACACATATATTCAAACGCGCGCATACACTATCTTGCCTCCAGGCCTTGACAGCTTTCTGTCAGGAGACAGACCCCTGCCGGTGGATGTGCTCTGGCAGTCGGCTGAAGTTCCCTCTGACTTCTCAGGCTGCTGGTGGTGACTGCTAAGACGGTGACAGCCCGGGGCAGTACCCTTTCAGTGGACAACTGATTCACAGAGTCCTCTTTCATTGGTGTCTACGGACAAAGAACTCCAGCTTGTGTCCGTTAAAAACGACACTCGATCAACTTGGGTGCGTAACACGTAAATTCCATCGATACTACGAAAGATTGGAGCACTGACAGGTTGGTATGGAGATAGCCATGTCCTTCGAACTCTTTGAAAGAACTAGTATGTCTGAATCTTCTTAGATGGCGCAAATCATATGAACCTGCTGTCTCAAGCTCAAAAGTACGGCGCAGACGACAAGTTGAGATACTTTCGGCACACACAGTCGGAACAAAGAAATGTGGCTTCGTTCTGCACCTTGAGACGTGGGTTGGCCACATGTCCACAGGCTCTAAGCACGACTGCGTTTCCCGTCACGCATCCACGATGGCCCTGCACGTCGTGCATTCTCCTGCGCTCGCCACTAAGGCAGGCGCAGTACTTGGTGACCCAGAGGCGGCTTCGTCGACGTCTTTCAGTTTGCTGGAAAATCCAGTAAGAGAACAGGAAGCACGGGCCCGTTTTTGTTGGAGCCGGATATGAAACCTGCTTACCAAGTGATCTCAGTGCGACAAAACCCTGCAAATACGCTCTCGTCAGGCACGGCAAGCAGGCGCGTGAGCCGCACCAGACTGCGACGGCAGCTCAGCCCGGCCACAGTCGGCTGAAGAAGAGCAGAGCCTGTATAAAAAGTAAAGCAGCTTGGACTTCCGCCCCGCCGAAGTCATAAACCAAACTGAGAAAGCACATACTGTGAACACTGGATCAGACTTCCTCGAAATTCGCTACTAACACAGTACTACTCTAGGTGCCTAACTAACTAGAAATCATGCCCCTTGGCTCACTGCTCACCTTCAGCCGGAAAGCGTCGCTCAGACCAGACAGTTATGTGCTCTCCGCAGTGGCGCCCCGAAGCCCCATTTGCCGAGTGGATAACGTCTCCATCAGATCGACCGACAGACAGCCTGGCGCACTCATCCCCAGTGCTGGGCACGGAAGCCCGTCCGGTCTCCGCCGCTCGCGTCCCTTCGGTGCGATTCCAGGCAGCATACCCAAAAAGACGACATGCTTGAATGTGGAAAAGACCAGGTGGAAAAACTCTTCCGTTCCCCACAGACGTGAGTGTACGCCAATACGGGGTCTCAGCATGAAAGTTAACCGGTGCTCTGGGGAAACGCTTTGTTGGCGGACTCCGCGGAAGCGCGTGAGTAGTTTTCACAGTCGTCATTGAGGCGAAACACGACGAGAGCTCGCTACGCGAGCCAGCCACGAACGGAGTGAAGACAGAGAAAGCGGCCAGCAACAGGTGGGATTGCCGGAAGGGAAAAATACTGTCCGGTTTCGTTCTGTTTCTGCGTGGAACCAGACTACCCCCAGGAGAACTATGAAAAGGCCGATCTGCAGGCACGGAAGACGGGCCCAAGTAAAGGAAAGAACATATACGTCGAACAACGTCTGGGAGCGAGGAAGCAACTGCAATAAAATGTTCCCCTAGCATGTTTCACATCCGGTGTCATCCACAATGGTTTCCTTGTTCACTTCGGAACCACTGTGACAGGAAGAGCAGGCTGGGCGCTTGGGCTGAACCAGGAACACTTGAATCAAAGCGGCGGAACTGCACGGGTAGTACGGCGGCATGCAGCGAGCACGCTCGCCGCTGGGCAAGAGAACCCCAGGATAATGGCCACGTTCACTTGTGCATGTACGGTCCTGCACACCTAAAGCGATCCCAGTGGGCGATGCAACCGGAGGACCCTCAGAATCGCTGAGGAGCCAAGGCCAACCCACACCCGGCATACACACTTCGGGTTCTTGTAGCTACTTCAGACAGGACTTTGTCTACTAGCTGGCAACAGCGGCCCTAGTCTACTAACACTTACCACAGTGTCCGCTGTGACCTGCACGTCGTGAGGATCGAGCAATGGCCAAGGCAAAGCGGCGTAGAGGAGAATAGACAGAGGCAGTGTCGCCTTCATGCATATGAAAGTAAGCAACGATGAGGCAATGCTAACAAAACCTGTGACGAACGCACACGAAACAAAAAACAAACCTTTCCTAGCACACGGCGGCTGAGGCACGTCGCTTGAGAGCCATTGCTTGAAAAACCATTGATCTGCGTGAACCTCCTGGTGTCCTCCGCAGAGACGAGACCTTAGAGTCGATCCGTCCCCTCTTTCAGTGAAAGTGCAGATCTCCGAAACCGTACGAAAGGCTGGAATATCACGGGAAGATTGCTATGCCATAAAAATACAGGCTCGTCTCGTCTCCGAGGTCTATACCCTAGCCCGCTGTCGGCGCCAGCTAACGCGCCACTGCCATACGAGCTACCTATGTGGCAAGACACAGGCATGCCGGTCCACCTAAACACTCAACTCCGATCAAGGCCGAGCGTCGAAAGCTACACTTGGCCAGCGGCGGCAACGGATCCACGCATGAGTATGCAGCGCCTCTGTTGTATCATTTAGGTCCGCGAGAGTAGCTCCGCGTGACGCTAGCGTTGGCCCTGCGTAGAGGCGGCGTTGTTGTCAGCAGCGTCCGAGCTCCCCTTGGGTCACTAACCAATGAGGGACAGATTGAATGTGAGGTTTACAAGGGCGTAGACCCCGTAAGCCTCCGGCGCGTGGCGGCAGAGCGGTGGGGGAAAATCATCGGTCCACCCCAAGAAGCACCGCAGACCTGAAGAGAGGTAGGAGCCGACGGACTCGTCTCCAATCTGCACGAACACAGGAGGCAAACGGCAGCAAGCAAACCAGGACGCTCCGGCAGGGTTTCTAGCTAGGGCCGTTTGGTTTCTGGCCTCTGCCCAACCACGAACCAAAGCGGAAACGCCAAGGGAAACACAGGACGACGGCGCCGTGCAACTGCCATGCGACTGAAGCACTACTCTGCCGCTGGTCGCTTATATCCCATTTGCTGCCCAAAGGGGCGAGTTTTTCAGACGAAGGGAGCTGTCCTAAGTACACATCGTGCTTCGTGCTGCGAGTGTCATGCTTTCGCCTTCTGGAGTGCTGCTGACGTTGTGGCAGGGAACGCCAAACTCCGCGGCGGTGGGACACATGATTGCGGACCCAATGCTAGCTCTACGCCAACAGGCAGTTGAGCTCGCACACGGGCAGGGAGACCACTGGCGCGTGAAGTAGACAGAGAGCAACCGTCCTCCCGTGGTTAACTACCGTTGTACGGAGCAAGTGTTTCTGCGGGAACCTCGTTCTGGCAGATGGAAGCACAGTAGGGACACAAGAGAACTCAACCCAAACCCTGTCATGCTGGCCTTTCATATGGAACGCGAGAAAAAGCACAAAGACTGACGCAGGAGCCCTGCCAAACTGTCCCGGCAAATACTTTGATGTGTTTCTCCCATCTGTTTCCTGTAGCGAGCTCTCCAGTGCCGGTGACATCTTCACGCTCGTTCCGTGCAGGCCTTGGCACGTCACCACCAAAGGATAGAACAGGTCGGCGGCTCTTTGCTTCCTTTCTGAGAAAACCTTACCTGTCCAACAAAGAGGCTCAAAGGAATGGAAGCAAGAACCCATAAGAGCTGGAAAGCGGATCCGTGAGCGCAGAGAACCAGGACATGCAAGCGTTCTCTGTTCAACTCTCCGCTGTCACTAGGAAAACCTTGCGCGCCTCCTCCCGGGTCTGTCAACCCAGCTTCCTCAGCTAAAATTTCTAAAGCGCCGCTGCTCCCGGGGCGACCCGGCGCGAGTCTCGGCTCTCCCCGGTTCTTCGCACGCGACCCCATTTCATAATTTTGCCGAACAGAAGCTATGTCTTCACCTTCCCCTCGACCAGGGAAGCGGCAGGCCCGCACCGCAGGACATCGCGACCCGTCGTCCCTGTCATTCCTCTTCTTCACTGAAGGCAATTCCGCCGCACCAAAGTGTTCCGTGCGTTCGAACTCCCTCCTTACATCCTGTCCTGCGAATTCCTCGTCAAAAGTTCCGCCGTCCTCCTCTTGTTCCATGTCCTCTCCTCCGAGTTGGTCTTCTCTTTCAGCCTCTTCCGTGTACACGAGAGTGGCTGATCCAACAGCGTGCACTACCTGCGTGTTACCATCCTCCGACTGGACAAAGAGCAAATCCTCCGGGGTCCCATCCGCCGCGCCGGAGAAACAACCATGTCTCTTCTCGAAATCCCGTAACAGCTTCTCCTTGATCGCAAAACTCAGCGCTGTGGGTAGAGTAGACAAGGCTACTAACAACATGTACAACCACACAGCAACGCCCTCGCTTTCACACTCGCTCCTAGGGGCACTTGCTCTAGAGACTTCGTCGCACATCGGCTCAGTCGGTCGAGGGGCTCCCCCCGTGGGAATCGCAGATGTATGCTTTTCTTTAGACACGTCGGGGGTCCGGCCTTCAGCCATCCGACTCTCCATAGGCTTTTTTGTACTTCCTTCGCCAGTCTCGGTCCACAGCCACCGCTCCTGTCTAAGAAAAGGTACAGCTACTGTTTGTGGATGAGCTGGTCGTGGTTCAAACCTCCGCTCTACCATCGACGATCCCACACCGACTGCGAGCTTTCCTTCTCGGCTACCTACTGGAGCCTTCCAAAACTGAGTGGACTTCCGTACTATAGCTTCTTCGCTCTGTCCCTGCAAGTGGTTTAGCACGTATAAGTGCGCGCCTTGTTCTGCACTTCTTGTCCTTTGACTGCCCAGCATTTTTTGTACCTTCTCGACAGGCTCTGCTAGTCCTATGCGCGTCACGCTCTGCCCCGTCCTTCTTCTCTCGCAGTCAGCGTCATCGCCAATTACTTCTGCTCCCCCTCGTCTTCGTATGTTGTCCACCGCATTGTTCCCCGTCTCGGTGTCCGGCGCTCTCGCGCCATCCAGCGCTCCCAACAAAAAACTGTTGTTGTTACTCCTTTCTAGCTCCAAAACCTCTTTCATCGCACTGCTGGCCCGCGGCGCCGCTGCTGGGAACGGGGGAAGCCTCGGCTTCGCCGACGGCCGGGACACGTGCTGGCTCTGTGTAGTGTCCACCGCTCCTGGCTGCCCTCCTTGTCGTTTTTGTTGCTGTTCGGCGTGCTTCACCACGCTTCCGTCCTTTCTGATTTTCTTTCGAATTACGCGGGGGTATATTGCTCCGCCATAATAGTCTTGCTTTTGCGTTGCTCCTCTTTCAGCTTCTGGTCTTTTTTCTGAGTGAAATTCGATATCCCAGCTCTTTTCCTTTTGGACTATCGTCCTGTCTGGTTTTCGGCCGACCCCCACAATGGTGCGTTCTGTCGGCTGTTCAGCCTCTTGTTGGGCCTCCTGCTGAGGCTCACGCGTGTCTCGTCTGTGCGAAGCACCCCCGTTCCACGACTGTGTGCCGCCTACCGCAGAGCTGCTACGGGTGTGGGCTGGATCCCGCGTCAGTTGCCCGACAGGAAGAGAAACTGAAGCTTCAGTACCACTTGAAAGCGATGCGGGCGCGGCAACAGACGACAAGCGACGAGCCGACGCGCTTAAATGGATGAAGGAGGGGGATGGAGGCAAAACCGATGGGGTTCTATGGACACCGGCAGTCGAGCAGCATTGCGAGTTGGGCCATGGAAGTTGAACAGATGGTTCATAGAGAAGTTCGAAAGCCCGCGTTGACATGATGGTCGAAGGAGAGCATGCACGTCCCTGCTTCTGCAGCTGCAATACGCAGCTGTCCTCAGACCTCACTATCCCACCACCTGGGTCTTGCTTGCTGTCTTGTCGAGGTCTGACTCGGCCGTCCGGCAGCCTTTCTGCGTCTTCGGTACCTCGAAATCCTTGCTCCTCCTCCCAGCCCTTCGTGTATCGCTCTTGTATACCACCATCGTTTCGTGGTTGTGTGCGTGCGAGTCGGAGGAAGGCATCTGCGTCGAGGGAAGCCCCTTTGGTTCCCCGCCACAAGTGCTCGCCCTCCAATCGCGACGTGCCATTGAAGAAAAACCATCTCCCAGTCGTATGCAGGTCAGGGACAAACACAGGATACCAAGCTACGAAGAATCCTGCAGTCACCAAGAGAAGTGCTCCGATTTGTCCAAGCGAGTAACGCCTCTTTAGCAGAAGCATGGAGCACAGACAAGAGAAGGGGACGATGGCTTGGGTAGCCAGGGAGAAGAGAGGACCCGGGACAAACGGCTGGGCAATGAACCCCAGGATGTTGCCACTTGCGTCACAGAAGCCCGTCAGAACGAAATAGCGCCACGCTCCAATGTTACGGGGTGTCCGTGGAGTTTGAGTGGGAGCAAGAAGGGGCGAGGAGAGACAGGTAGGCCAAGCAACGGGAGGAGACGAGGAGGGAACCGAGCCTTCCTCCTGTCGGTTCAGCTCTGGTCTCCCGGGAGAGAAAGAAGACGACGAAGAGCTTGAGGAAACAACTGAAGGAGTTGTCTGTTGGTAAGGAGATACACGAGAGCTCGGCACGGGCGAGTCGAAAAGAGAGGGCCACACGAAGGCAAGATTGGCTCGCGGTATCACCTTCCAGCGATAGGAGACGACCTGAAGAGAAGCAAAAAAAGGCGCCCGGACCGACACGACGAGAAACTCGCCCCAGCTCTCAAGGAAAAAGCGCTTCACGAGTCATTTTGTAACATGCGCACACGGGTAAAAGAGCACAGAAGTGCGAACACGAGTTTACACGCGCAAGAACGCGAGCATACACGGCACACGCACGAGACAACAACGCCAGGCACACCGAGGACTAGACGCCTGAACAGCTACAGAAGCACGTACACACATACCTACCACACTACACATCAGCTCTTATGCAGGACAGGCGGACGTATCAGACACCACCTTAGAGAGGCAGATCAACCACATCCGTATAGGCACAGAACAAAACTTACCGTGCTCGCTTGAGTAATCACGTATACACCGCATTTACGCGCACTCGTATAGTAACATATATTTGAGCGGGTGTACCGCCCAACCAAAGCTACTCCGCTTGAGCCGCCTTTCATACACGCCTCTGCCGTCACTAAAAGAACCACGCGGCGGACGAGCGAGAGAGTTTCTTGAACACCCGTGTTCTCGTGGACAATGCCGTACTTCTGAAACGCTGAAACGCCAGCCGCCCCCCTTTCTGTACGAGCAACTACATACCGAGATCTATTCCAGTAGACTCCGTCGTCTACAAAGAGGGTGTGCCGCCGACCGCGGGCCACGCCTTTCTCTACATCCGGACAGAAATACATAAGTACCTATACGAGAACAGACACGTACTGCAAATCCTTAGAACACTGCGTAAAGTTAAAAGTTGTAGTGCCACGTACGCGACCCCGTGGGGGACACAGGTTTCTCCCGAGGACCCCTTACCGACAGACGAGAACCCGGGGGCTGTCTATTCTAACCGGCACCTCGGCCTAGCGTTGAAGGGCCTGCATCACACCATCGTACACTATCATGTGCATACCAAATGCCACGCTTCTTACCAGAGCGACAGAATACACGAAGAAGTAAAGGAAAGCGTTGCACAAGGAAACGAAGTAATCAAAGCGTCCAAGAGGCTTCGAGCGAATCTTGCCAGTGATTTGGTTCAGGGTTCCCAGTGTAATAACCACTCCTGCATATGCGAGGGTTCGCCACCCCGGTGTCGACGAAGAAAACGGAGAGAGGGAAGCAGACCACGTCGGACGAGACGGACGTGCAGTGTGGCCGCCACCGGAGCCCCCGACCGCACTATCGGAAAAGGCTTGCGCGGGTCCCAGAGACCGCTGTCCGGGTCCGGGCGCCCGTTGAAAAGCAGCCATGATCAGTGGGCCTAGTTGCGAGAGAGATACTACGGAGAGGGGTGAGCGAATGCGTGGCTCGGTAGAGGGCAATGAACTAGAGAGTAAGAAATTGTCGCGACATCTCTTCAGCTGTTAGAGGTGTAGAAGAGAGGGAAAAGGAGCAACGCCGAGGAATGAAAGGCCGGAAAGATCCCCGGACCGCCCCCCCCCTCCCCGCGCACACGAAAGAAGGACGTTGTTGCTAACCACGACCGATACCACTTTCCGAAAGGCAGCGTCGCGGAACCGTCACGTACACAGTCCAATCGCGAAAGGGGCATTCCTCTTTCGCCGATACTTTCTCTGAGAGGGGAGCCGGGAGAACCAAGTCCAGAGCCGACAAAGAAAAGGCCTTCAGCCGGGCAACTGACAACTGAGGAAAGGCCGTACTTGCCAGACATCGGCCGCACTGCTCGTGTGTCTTACGAACAGCATGGCTCCCCTAGTCGCCGCACCCGCTGCACATAATCCTTCTCTCTCCTCCTCGGGTTCACGACGGGCACTCAGCCGGCTAACTCTTGGGAAGGGGCTACGCACGATGGGTCGCATCGAACTCCGTCGGACAGACGCTTACGTGTGCTGACCGTCAGGTCTGTGGAGGCCCAGAGAAAGGGCACCTGGGTAGACAGTATCCGGCGCCGAAGATCAGGCAAAGCATTACCTAAACATGTTAGAAGAGACTGTTCTTATAGTGAACAACTGCTTGGTTAACAGCGCGCCACATACGAGAGCTACCGCACGTCCAGCGTCCAGTGCGGCAACCGCGGGAGAGAACTCATGGATACCGCATGCCAACAGATTCCCGACAGGAGAGCTCCAGCCTTTGAAGAGGATATCCACTTCCTTGCTGATACTGCCTGCGTCCTCAGAAAATGAAGCGAAGGAGTATCAGAGGTGTTTGGACAGTCTTTGTTTAGGAGCCCTCCAATCCGCGAAGTAAGGGAAAAGAAGACCCGGAGACGCCGCGGTTTCAGTCAGCAGACCGACCGCTTCGACTGTTTCTCCTTTCTCAAAGTCTCTTCGCCGAGTAATGCCTGCCACAGAAAGAGAGGTTTTCTTGATTTTCTTTGCCGGCTTTTCATTTACAGCCTGCGCTTGGTGTTCACCCTCAGACGCGTATAGACGCCGAGTGGTTCTGCCCTTTCGGTGACAATCTGACGCAGCTTCGATAGCTTTGCTTCTCGCGTTATACTTTTCTATCTGTTTCTACCTTTCGTGTGCCGGCCTTTCTTCCACCGAAGCTTGAAAGAGAATGCCTCCAAAAAAGCGACAGGCTGTGACGGTTGTGCCGTCTCCCCCCAGCTCCGCCAGCCTCCCTGCCTCACCTTGCCGGGAAGATGCGAGTTCTTTCTCGGGCCTCTCCAATAGATACTACACTGGTGAGGCGAAAGCGAAGGGCCAGAGACTGGGAAGTCCGGGTACTTCTTCTCCCAGTCTTGTAGAAGGAGGCAGTGCCCTTGTTGCTTCTTCCTGTGATGGTTCCAAAGCCCAAGGAGCAAGGCGTCAACATGCTGTCCGGGAAGAACAAGGAAGCTCCGAGGCTTCCCTTTTGTCCCCTCAGGGCAGCTTTGAAAACAAAGGAAATCATCGACCCAAGGAAGCGAACTGGTTCTCGTTGCCGAGGAACCTAGTGCCACAAGACGGAGGACAGTTCACAGGAGCGCCGGCGACGCAGGAACAACTGGCGGCAGCTTACGCAAGCAGCTTGTCTAGTGCTGGAATTAGCGGTCTCTATCACCCTCTATACGAACGGCTTCACCGGGCTCCGCCAGGCACTGGGACTCTCCCAGCTGCTTCCGATGGCCGCCTCCTTCAGGATATACTGGAGGTCAGTGCTGTCCGGTCACGACTATGGCTGGGGAAGAGTGGAACTGTCGGTCGTGCAGGCAGGTGTGATAGCCGTTGTCTTCACGCGGTGTGGCCGCTTGTTGTTTACTTGTGTGTGTATTCGAGTATACGCATACAGGTTCACTATCGGTGTACCAGCTGTTCGCTTCATTCTAAACACGCCTCTGTTGCGTCTCCCCACAGGGTGGGCAACCTCCGTGGTTCATACTCGAGTATACTCCTGTAAATGGTGGATAATGCGTGTTGTACTTTTGGTGCTATGGGACTGCCTCCGAGATGAAATCCCCAACATTGCGGTGGGAAACGTGGAGCCCGGAAACCGCCGGAGGCTCCGTGACTAGCGTCCCCGAGTTATTGATGGTGTTCAAGTTGCTGCCGGGGGAAAAGAGGTGACCGAGCTGCACCGTTAGCCGATGCGGCGGGCCCTCCGGACTTGTTTGTGTCCACACACGAGTTTTTCCGGGCTTCAGGTGTCCGTCCCTTTCATGGCGCTACACCTGCTTACGATGCAGGACGCAGCCTGGCCGCAGAGGCAGCGTGCGCGTGCCAGTATGCTAATCCGGTCGGGGTGCCGCGGTTGTAGGAGGATCCTCCTTGTCCACGAGGGTACTAGCCACCTGGAGGGTGACTTTCGGGAATTGGTTCGAAGGAAGAGCCTTGAGTGGCATGTCGTGTTTGGTAAATACAAGCCTTCAGTGGTAACGGAAGGTGTTTGCTGTTGGCGTCCAAGTTTGCTCCACTAGGTCGTGTGGTCGTAGTTTGGACATTTCTGGCTGTCGATTTTCGTCGTGTGAGGAGGCTGCTATTCTGCGTTTGCGTCGCCTGCAGCTCTGTCCTCTGCGTGCACCGGCGGCAGCCCTCGTGGAATCGAAGCTCTCTAGTCGCGCCTTACGGCTAGACACACACCGTTCGGGTCCATGTGCGTCGGCTTCACTCAGTGGAGGGGATGTGGAGAAGGTGAGCGCCGCGCTGAATGCCGGGGCTGATAAGAGTAAGAACCTGCTAAGGCTGTCGCGGACGAAAGCGAGGGCGTCTGGCATTTTTGACGTCCGCGGAACCCTTTCTAGAAATGAGCGAGCTGACGGGAAACCGCGCTCCTTCTCTGTTTCGCCTACCTCGCACCAACCTCTAGGGTCTCCTTCTTCGAAGCTTCTCTCAAGACTTCGGTTCGACGACCTGCACGGCTTGCGGCGTCTCTGGCTTCAGTATACTGAAAACGTCTGTGGTACAGGCGAGGCGCGACAGCCGACTTGCCTTATCTGGGCAACACTTCCTGCTCCAGGGCTGCCAGAGAAGACCGGCAGAGGCGCTCTTGTTGGCTCCGGAAACGCCAACCAGGCGACGCGAGAGACGGCAGCAAAGAGTTTGCCAGAACGGATTCAAGCGGGCCAACCACTGCGCCAGAGGCAGGCGGACAACGGAAGAAGACAGCGAGCATACGACCGATGCACAGTTCTTTCGAAGTGCGCTTTTCAGGGAGCTGAGATAACTGTTGTCCGGGCCCGGACACCGGGGCTCGTCGGTATAGAGGGGACTGTGGTGGAAGAGACACAGCAGGTGAGGTGTCCGGACACGTTGTCGTGTGGGCTAGATGCTACACTTTCTTGTCCGTCTCCAGACCTGCCAGACAAGCCTTAGCCTCGGCGGAAAGATGTTTTGTCTTTTTGCTGTGTTGTTGCTGGGTTGCGATGTTCGAAGTGGCCGCTTGTACACTCCTGGACAAAGTGGGAGACTCTACCCGTGGCGTACCCCCCGCTACAGTCAGCAGTTGTTGTCACTCACCTCTTTTTGACGAGTGCTTGGCTGCAGACCCCCACGCGGCGTTTGGTCAGTTGTTTCTGCTTCGGTGACGCCGGCGGACGAGGCAGTACGACAGTTAGTTGAATTCTGTAGGTTTTTCGTTTCGTCAGTTCGCGTTCCGTTCGTCTGTGCTCTTCTCTTCAGTCTCTTGTTGTACTCTGTCAGGACCAGAGGCTGCGGCGACTCCTGAAGAACTGCGTCGTTCTGGCAGTGCGGGGTTCGGACGGAAGCAATTACTTTCTGCATGCACGGCACCTGCAACACAGCGCTGCTGGACGCTCCAAGGTAAAGCTCAAGCCAAAGACGTCTCTTCTGCTTAAATAGAGTCCCTGCACATAAGCCGGCTCGGCTCCGTCGCCAAGAGCCAGCCCATCTTGAATAGGAGGCTCATCTCGGTGTAGGCCAGTCACGGAGAAGTAGGCAAACTACGCCCGAACAACAATCTAGTGCGGTTCTGGGTGAATGGCCTCGGTGAGGGTCTCCTCTGACATTGATAGCAAGCAATGAGAAGCTTAGGTTCCACTACTGTAAGGTGGTTGTGCTTTTACTTTCCTTCTTCCAACAACTGTAGCTGTGTGTAAACATGGTGCCTTGTACGCCAAAGGGCGTTCAGCTTGAAGTTGCTTCTGTTTCGGACGAAAACACTTAGGAGGAGCCAGTGTACAATCAGACGTGCTACCCCGGGGGTGGCCGAAAGCTGACGAAGGCTAGCTGCGTTCTGGCTAACGAGGAATTTCCATGAGAGGTCTGGCGAGGGAAGAGTGGGAGAGCGAACAGAGAAGCAACACCTTTCGCTCTCCGAGAGTGTCTCCACCCCCACGGTCAAACCATGACAGGTTCGCAGTGTACATATTCATTAGGCTGCTTGTCCGCCGCCCACCGGGTACAAGCTTACCTCAGAGAAGAGCAAGATTCAGAGATAATACTTCAGGCCGGGCGCTGACGCGGGACTGCCATTGATAGAAATGCCCCGAAGTGGCCTTTAGCTTGAGGCCGCTCGTCACTGTATCCACTTTTTTTTTTCCACCGGCCTCCTACAGTTTTGCGAGTGACTTGACGACCCACGCAAAAGGCTGGATGTCCCGTGTTTCTTCTTGAGTTTACCATTGCTAACATCCTGGTCTGGACAATCAGCGCATCGCGAAAACCGCGCAAGCTCCACGGCACACAGATTTATTAAAGAGGGCCGTTCGCGGACGTGCCCGAGCAACTTCAACCACGCAGTCCCCAAACCTACCGACTGCTGTGACCGCCAGGAATACAAGAAGGCTCACTCACTGAGCCGCCGACATGCAAGTTAACAAGCAGCTGCCCGAGCACCGACCTGAGCAAGTTACGCGTCGATCGATCGGGTGCCTCAATTTCTGTCAGATTCCAATCCCAACAGTGAACACAACAATGGAGCGACGGTATGTACAGCGAGCACTTCCGGGAAATCCACTCATCCCTGGCTTTTGCCCCTCGAGAAAAATCTCCACTTTTTATCATGCCAGTAGCTTCCGCGGTCCTTTCTATGGGCGACAACTCTGGTCGCGGACCAAGAGAGCCTGCTGAAAGTTTTTTACTATTCCCGCTGAGTGCGGAAGGACCCGGGGGCCCTGGTTCCACCCAAACAGTGGATGATTCCGTATGTGCAGCCCGTCCTCCCATGGCTGTGCGACCGTGCTTCCGGCCGTCGCAGCCTCGAAACCAGTTATTCTCATCACCACCTCGAAGCTGCTTCGGTGACAGTTGCCGCGAGGCTGATTGTAACGGGCCGAGGTAGGCATCGAGGAAACCTCTGTTGTGTAATGCCCGCAGCAGCTGCTGTGGCAAATACTCCCCGAACAGCAGCACGTCTTCCCCCCCACTGCTCTCCCTCGCGCCTAACTTTCGCCCGCCATTCACTGCCCCAGTGTCTCCGGGATCGGTTGGATCAGTTCGGGGGTGTTCGGGGACATCGTCGCTGGTCCTACTCCCGCTCTTCGCACCTTCGGCATCAAGCGCCCGCTCCTCACGAGGCAGAACTAAGGTGAGGAGTCCTTTCCCTGCTGCGGCTCCACCGTCACCTCCACTTCCTCTTAATACTGCTCCCGCAGGAATAAAACCCACAGCTAACCTCGGTTCTTCGGATCGAAGAACACTGCTGTCGGAGACCGTTTCGCCGATCGTTCCCCGACGAGTAAGCATCTCTCTCCCCGCTGAGTCGATGGAAGGAATGCGGCGAGTAGGCACGACTTGTGTGCAGACGGTCTGAGGAAAACTCTCTAACTCGGGGCAACTATTTGTTGAATCTCCCAAGCCTGAGCTTGATGCTGCTACGTTGCTAGCGGCTTCTTCAAGATGCAGCACGGAGAACGATTCTCTCAGCATGACGGCGTCGTGGCCGGAGACGCCTACTTCAACTTGTATCTCTTTGACTGTGTTAGGCTGTAAAGACTCGAGATGCGTAGTGAACGTCGAGCAAGCTGCATCATTGGCTGCGCCTGGTAGCGTCCCCGCGCGACCCGCACCATCTCTCTGCGTGGCCGTCCGGTGCTCGGAACGACGATTCATTTCGCTCTCCGATTTACCCGCCGCACTATCCACCGATCTACCCCTTACACTCCTCTCTGGCGAAATGGCAGCGCCCGGAAACCGGACGTTACGCTCTGAAACCCGCGGAGTGGCATGAGGCGCCACGAGCCTCGACGATTGCCTATATTTAGTGAGCTGACTTTTGTCGGGCACCGAACAAACAGAAGCATGCCTCCTCTTAGGCTTCCGGGTCAGGCCCCAGAGACTCCTACCTTCAAGCGATACCGCGCGGTTGACTTGAGCATACACAGGGGCAGGGAGGGCGACTCTCCGAGGTTGGTGCTGCAGCAACAAGGAAAATACGGCGCTGCTGTCGAGCCGACAATCAAGAGGCAAAACTGCTACACGTATCCGAAACAACTTGGATGACTTCGGACCCCCGGCCGCCTGCGTCTCGAGCCCGGTCCCACGTGAGCTGCCGGCAGGTATGCACCAAGGTTCAAGAGAAGACGGCTCCCGTTTTTTACTTGCCAGAAAAGACCAGCTGTCCAGAAGAAAAGGCCACAGAAGGCGGCCAAATAACTCCATGGTCTGTTCTGCTCCACTACAAGAAGGCGAAGAATTCTTCATAGAAGGCAAGATTCTCCTGTGCTGCTGGTGATACGCAAACGAGCCTTCTTCACCGGGCCTGCGGTCACACTGAAACCTGGAACAAAGGGCATGCGAAGACGGAGAAGAGGGAGAAAACACAAAAGCCGGACTCCCCTCCGGCATGTGTCCGCTCTGAAGTAGCCTTCCCCCATCTTCCATCTGAGGCACCATGGACCCGTCACTTTCTGTTTTTCCTTGAGCCGCGCAGTTGAGTCCCTGATGCGCCAGCTTTGCCCCCTCCGTTTGGGGCGACCCTCCAGCCAATAGAGGTGTCGGAGACTTCATCACAGTTGGCTTCAGCTCCGTACTCACATGCTCTTGGGGAGCAGCGTTCACTACCGACGGACAGGAGCCCGTTTCTTCCATCCCATGCGTGTGACGAGAGTACTGATGATGTGCCAAGGAGTGGTACCCTACCTGGGAGGACTCACAACCGCTGGAAGTCGGAGATAGCACCGGTCTTTTTACATCTCCTCTGCAAGCAAAGCGCCGGTCAATACAGACAAGCAAGTGCTTCTCCTCATCCTTCCACTTTTCCAGTAAAAGGGCGCACTCTCCAGTGCGCAACGAGGAGTCGGAGAGGAGCAAAACACACGGCTCTCTCAGAGGCATTATATCAGCTAAGCACTCGCCTGCAATCAAGCTGCGGTTCCTCATGGAGAGGTCTGAAGCGCCCGGACGGGACTTTCCAGCAAGGAGGAGTTCCTCATCAAAGCATGCGGAGAGTCTAAGGGGAGGACGCGGATGCTGCAGATCTCGGGTGCGCTCTGCGCGCGTCTCCTCCATCCACTCAACTCCCTCCGCAGCAAACTGCAGTAGCCCCGGTAGCCCCGGTGCCACACAGTACAGAGGAACAGCAGACAAGAGAGCCGAAGAGGACGATGTGATGGTCGACAACACCTCGATGGTTTCAAGAAAAAGAAGCCCACAAGGGTCGATTGGAATAAGGACGTTGCCTCTTCGGTCGCGCACGGTTGAGAGGACAAGAGAGCTGAGTTCCCGAAGAGAGGACGAGAGAGGAAGAAGGGGACAGGAAGGCGGGTAAGAAGACGCAAGCAGTGAATTAGAAGGCCGACTGTCACTGTCGGAGGCCCGTGGTGAACCGCTATGGTTCTGGGAATCGTAACGCAGCAAAGCTGGCTGATGAAACCGACGAAGATGATGCGGTGCGGGATTATGCGAACAGGAAGTAAGCGCAGGAGACACGAAAGAGTGACCAGCTTGGCCAAGAAGCGGCCTGCTGCAGCCCGTTGAATATGCAGCGTAGGGCCCTGCTGCTGGCGAAACTGAGAGAGAAGATGACATTCCTCGGTGAGGCTCAGCCGGGACAGATTCAAGCAGTCGGAAAAGAAAGCTGGACGGGATAGCAGGGCTCCCAGAGAGAGGCGCACAGTCAAAGAAAATGACAAGAGAGGCCTCGGACAACACAGTCCAGTCCGGGCCTAAAGGATAGCGTGCCCCTTTCGTATTCGGAGAGAAGGCGGCTTCGGTATCTTTGCCTCTCGCAGAGCCACACGTGGTTGGCATGCGTGCAAGTACCTCAGGAGTGTGTACAATCTTAGAGCTCGAGGGGTTGTCCCCAGTTGCATCAAAAGCGGACGGCCCCACAATGAGAATTCTTTGATCAGAGGCAGTTGTAATCACCCAGTTGGCACCCCCCAAACAATACCCACTGCTCACCGGGTGTATCTGCAGCCGCTGCTGTGTCTCGTCATTCAGGAGTTCCTGCTGCTGCCAGAACATCGTCGGCGAAATCTGTGCGGACACCCCCACCCCTGCAAGCAACTGACTGCCGCTCGACCGTGTCCGAACGAGAAAAGCGGAGCTCTCGTTCAATTTACAGTCCTCAGGCTCCCCGGCGTCACCCAACGATGAGGCGCGCGGGGAAGAGCGGACACCCAGCGTGCTTCTCTCCTCGCCCTTTGCTGCAGGGGACGCCTCACCTCCGACAGCTGCACTCGAAAAGGGGAGCGGAGGGGAATTTTTTGTTTCGAATTCTCGTGCTTGCCAAGCACTCCCCACCTCCCCGCCACGGCGATACACCCTTTCTTTCCGTCTCGAGTCATCTCTGTAAAGTTCCCGATTACCGCGCAACCAGAGATCCCTGGACTCTCTCAATCGCAGAAACCTTAGAGCGGGCTCTGCGGCTGCAAGCACGGGAGGGGTGACAAGGACTCGAGTCTCGCGAATGTCGACAAGCTCACACAGCAGAGGTAGACCAAGTAGGCCGTGGGGATGCGTTATTAAGATGGCGTGCAGTCGCACAGGAAGCAAAGCACGTACAAGGGCACAAGAGAACAAAGAGTCCGGCTGGTGAGGTGAGGAGTCTCGCACTGGATTCCAAAGAGATGAGCAAAGGTGATTCAACCGTACACCCTCTGGTTTGCCATCTGCATGTAAGGAAGGCGCCGCCCTGATCCCGACAGAGGGGAGGTTAGGTGAAGCAACTGTCGGCAAACCGCCGGAGCCTTCTGCCTCGAAGCTGGGTTTCTCGGCCACCTCAAAAACCGAGGAAACAGGAAACCCTTGTGGGAAAACAGGAAGAAGAGAACGGAAGTCAAGCGGACAATCGACGAGAATCGAGAAGACCCCGCACGTTACCAGCAGAGCTTCCGACCGTGACAGCAGAGACGATGATGGAGTGCATGATCCGCCTAAGGAAGGGGAGCTGCAATTAGCGGCTGGTGAAACAAAGTGAACGACACTCACAGCAGCAGATGACAAGGAGTTAGCACTTTGTCTGGCTACCGACCTCCAGTTCGAGGGAGAGCCTCCGAAAGCCATTTTACATTTGAGCCCTTCCCTCCTACAGGGCGGCTTGCATGAATAGCGGTCAACCACTGTTGCCGGGAGGCTTCCAGCAACACGAGAAGAAAGCTCGTCTCCTAAGTGCGGCTGTTCTGTGCAACACACACCGGACTGCAACGATGAAAACATCACGCAACTGACTGTTACAAGAATACGGGACCCAGGAGAGTCACAAGGGACAGAAAAAAAAAGAGACAAAAGCTGGGGGAAACTATCATCCAGTACCTCCTTGTTCGTCATTCAGAGAACAGTCGCGATGGACCACCCGCGTTGTCAACGAACACGTTGTCTCCTGTCGGCGAAGAAGTGATTTGGTTCGGAGTCGGCAGTCGTCGGACCAGCCGGCAAAAAAACAGAAGGCGTGAACATCGGAGTCCACTGCTTCGTACAAAACGGATCATGCGGCATTCTACGGGAAAACTAATTGGTCGACGGAAGCGACAGGCTGGGCCACGACAGCTGCACATTCCCCGCATGTGTTAGCTTTGTCTTGTTCAGTCCCAGCGCGCTTCATTGGCAGAAGCACCTTCGCGCACCCCTAGTGCTCTTGCAGCGTTGTACTTGGAGTTTTCAGTCTTTCCCGTCTCTCATTACTTCGCGCGCCCATATGTGCGTCGCGGTGAGCCGTTACCTACGAAGAAACGGAGTCGCCTTCCAGACCACGAAGGGCTAGGTCCGGGCAGCGACTTCCCGTGTTGGGGTGTGGCTTGACCATCTGCAACGCCAATGATTCTTAAGGACTTATCAAACGGACTCCCGTCTTTCTCGTGACGCCTTCAACTTATCTGTTGACTTCTTGACGCTTCTTCTCTCTGGTGGGCCTGTGGCCCTCTGCCCCGTCACTTGTCTGCCCTCTCAAAGAGCTCTTCTCTGTCACGACTTTTCTTGGTATGAGACCCGTCCGGCTGCGCGTACTGGGTGCCGAGGTCTTTCAGGCGTTTAGTATATGAGAGTTATTCTTTCCCTTTTGCTTTTTCCAGGAGTTTCCTCTCGCCAGCGAAGGTACGCGCGGATACACTGGCATCAACGGAGCTCCATTTCCCCTCTTCTCTCTCTACTCCCTCCCGCCATTGCCGTTCCGTTCTTGTGTCTTCCGGATCTCTTCATTTACCCGTTTTGGCTGGTTGTCTAGCACATGCAGCGGGTATACGGTCTTGCGACACGTTTGTCTGCAGCACTTCAAAGACAGGCATGCGCTGTCTCGCTCAAGGAGCTAACGTTTCTTGGGTGATTCTGCGGAACAGTATTATCTGCGTTCCGACGGTGAACTCATGCATTAGTTGACTTGACTTAGATACGCTCAGATTCTTCCTTTTTCCTCGCCGCGCACTGGTACTTACACCAGGTGTAGTGAGCCAAGGACGGAGAGAAAAGGCGTAGAGTCTGTATTCGGTATCCATCTGGATTCACGCGGTGCGTCGGCCTACCAGCGCCGAGTAGTCCGAATTTTTGTGTGGAGATGCTTGAAGGAAAAGGACGAGGGGAGGCTATCAATCCTAAGCTCCGTCAGAAGCAGCGGCCTGGCGTCCGGTCTCGGTAACAAGGATTCGTTGCGTAGCTTCCAAGAACGTGGGCTGCATCGAAGGTCTCCTGGCAGCATGACGACTCCGCCCGCTCCGGGGTGTCCTTGCTCCCTCCCTCTCTCGTGTGCTATGCCGTCTGCGTCTTCATCGTAGTTTGCGTTCCTGGCGACTATGCCCTCCCTCTCAAACGTCCACCCCGATGTGTCGTCCTCTGCTTCCGTTACCCTGGGGGGCACCCCTTCCCGCCGCCACAGCAGCCTGCAGTCTTATGCCAACGCCGGGGTGGCGGATCCGCCTTATGCGGGTGGCGAGCTTGTGTCCCACTGGTGCGTGCAAGGCACAGGAGACTCTAGAAATGCGCCACAAGGTCGGAGCGCACGCTTTGTAGAAGGGGAGGGAGATTTCGAAAAGGACCTAGAGATGTCTCAAGAGTTGTTCTCTCTACTTAAGGATGGAGGGTTCTTGGACGGATGCGGGAGACAAAGGTCTGTGCAACAGCAGATCTTGCTGCGGCTAGGCGGGTGGGGTACCAGGCAGCCTCTAGGGCTTCCCCCGGCCAGAGAATTCGTTGAATCTCTGGTAGAGGTTCCAGAAGTGAGTGGCGCGGCCTTTCCTGCACAGGCTCACTCGAGGCCGTGAGTTCCCTGGTTTGGGTTATACTGCTGTGAATCCTAAACGCGCCAAGCTCTCCGTGGTTTCAATCGGTCGAGAGAGTGTGCATTTGTTGCTCCGCCATTTAGAGGGAACAATTGTTAATGAGTATGCAGTGTTCTCTAAGTAGACAAAATGCCTGGTGCTGCTTAGACAGAGACTTCGTGCACCAGACTACGGGTCGCCGTTGTCCCACTGTGTAGAGATAGCTCAATGTGTTGATATGTACGCAGTTCTGCTTGTATTAACACGTTTTTCTTTTCTTGGGGAATCCTTCCGTCGACGAACGGCCCGGGCAACGTACTCTCAAGTACTTGAAAAGAACGTACCTCAGGTGGACTTGGCAGCGGCTACGGGTATGACACCCTGTTCCCTGTCTGCCTGGTTCGTGTCAGCTTTCAGCTGCAAGCGCTCGGCGGTTTCTTGCGCTCCTGGAGATCCTCGGCCCCGCGACTCTCAGTCACTTGAGCGATGCATGCGCTGCAGCATACCAAAGACAACGTCGGCACTGGGGTTTCATTTGCTCGCCTTGTTCGAAATTGCCTTCCAAGGTGCCCCGTGTTCTGTCCGGAGGAGGCTCTTTTGCAGTAGAGCGGCGAAATGAGTGCGAGCGGTACTGCGGGAGAAAGCAGTTCGTTTGTACAGACGAGTTGCGACCTGGTTGCACTGTTCCGGGGAAAAACTCGACAACCCCGCTGCCTGGAGGTCCGGTGAACGACACTCGTCTCCAAAGCACAAGTGTGAATTCGTCGAACGCCGTATTTTCGATAACTCAGCCCGGGGGTTCCTACAGCCGCAGTGCCCCTACATCGTTTGCTCTGCCTACAACAGAAGCCCCGGGTACAAACTCGGAGTGTCACCAAAGTAGTGCCGACTGTTTCCAGGGAGCCAGCACGGAGCCTGGGAGTTCCTCGGCGACTGGTCAGGCTGCCACTCACGCTGCGAGGCCCACGACACTCGTGGAGTGCTACTCCAGCCCAGACGCGGTGGGGCAGCCTGCGGGGGAAAGGTAGGCAGCGCTGAGAAAGCGGTGGGCCGCCAGGGCAACACAACCCCCCTGACGGCCCGGGCTGTCACTGAGGGAGTTTGTGGTAGCGGCCGGCTGATACTGCTCGGGTAGGCGCACTGCAACTGTCCTGAGGCGAAGTGCGGGGAGAATGATCAGTGCCATTCAAGCACTGTTCAAACGGGCGGCCTGAGATCGTGAGATCCATGCAGGGTTGTCTTTCGGACGGAATGGAAAATGACAGACTCGCGCAGGCCGTAGGCGAGACAGGTCGCATCTGTTGGAAACACTGTACGATAGACAACTTTAAGTACCACACTAGCACGGTATGATGGGTCTCATGCATAGACGGAGCTCGGCGTTTTGTTGTTTTCAAAGCTAGTGCAGACACACTCATGCCCGCCAGCTGCAGGCTGACTTGAGGAGCTGGTGCTTACCATTTTTGAATACAGTATGGAACGAGCAGGTACAGAGACAGCAGTTCCTTGCTCTACGTTGCATTTTTATCCTGGCGTCCAGCTTCTTTCTTCCTATGTTTCTCTTTTCAGAGCTGCTGGGACGCGGCTGTCGAAATGCCCTGCCTGTTCGGGGTCTTCATCATTGTTATTTCATGATGCTGGCGTTTGTGAGCACCCAGCCAGTCCCCTCCGCCACAGTCACGTCCATCTCATCGCCTCGTCATTCCGACACCTCCCTGCCGTGGTGGCACTTCGTTTCTCGGGCATCGTCGGCGTCACTCCGCCATCTTGTTCCTCTTCCCTCGTCCTTGCGTCTCCATCTCTGCGACACCGCTTTTTACCCAGTTCGAGTGGCAGCCTTAACAGCACTGCCGTTCCCGCGTCGGGTGCAGGAGCGAGCGCTGCGGCCCCAGCGCTGCTCGGCCATTGTCCGTCCTGTCGGAGCGTTTGGAGCTCGGGCTGGTCTGTGGCAGTGACTCGTGCCCCTGCTAGTTCTCTAGTCCCTGCCGCTGCTGAAGATGTGCCGACGAAGCAGCAGTCTCCGATCAGGCCCTCTGTCTCTTTCCACTCAAGCTGCGAAGCCACAGCTAATAGCGTAACTACCGAGCAGCAGCGAGTGTATGCGCGGAGGGCGATTTCGAGTGATTTTGTCAGGGCTTTGCGTGTCGAAGTTCAGCGGGAGGATTCATGCTTTCTCAGTAAGGACAGAGGGGGCGGGACAGCTGCAGAGGTGGCGTCCTCCGCCGCGGCGTTGTTCTCCCGAAAGACATTTGCCCGACGACTACAGTGCCTTTCGCGGTCCTCCGCAGCTGGTCTGAATCGCGATGGCTTTTGCGGAGGCCCCCCTGCGGCTACCGCGGAGGGAGCATCTAGTCTCTCAGATCTTTCTTACTCTGCACTCTCTGAAGGCACTGAAGGCCGAGGGGTTTCTTGCGCCCTTCCCATCAGCTTGACAGATGCTAGTCACATGACGGATGCGCAGAACTTGGCTGCGGACCTGGACGGCGTTTCACAGCGAGCCGGACAGCAGGACGGAGAACGAGCAGCGGCCGCCGGGAAGAGTATTAAAGGAGAACCGCTGAAAAAGGGTCCGAGCCTAGCAGCCAACTTTCTTGCAGCGGGGGCCGCAGCCCCACGAGAGCCTCTCTCAGCCACACGGCGCGCCCATGCAGACTGTATTTCTCTCCCCCTTTCTCCGGGTCGGCGCCTCTCTTCGGCGGGTTCGGGTAGAAGTAGCAGCTCTCCGCAGCGGGGCGCGGTACAGGCAGGAGACGTCCTCTCGCCGTGGTTGTCGGAGAAGGACAGCGTATGGGGCAGCCGACGGCTCGTCAACGGCGTAGATGCAGGGCAACGCCTCTCTGAACATGCATTACGGGCTTTCGTTGTGGAGTGGGCGCGTGGCACGGAGGCCGCTAGTCGCGCGTGTGCACTCCTGAGCCGCGTAGGAGAGGAGGCCGCGTTTTTACCTTTAGGACGGCGGAAAAAAACCGAATACGCTGATTTCCTGGAAAGACTCTTAGTCGACTGGATCACTCGCGTCTTGGATCAAAGCGCCAGCGCTCAGTCGCGGTCTGCATGCGCCAAAGCGGACGCGATGGTGAAGGGCTGTGAGAACACTTTCGCCCCGTTGACTGAGCCGGGTGTCTCCCAAAATCGCGGTCGGCACTACGGACGCGACTCTGCGACGGCGGCCGCGACTGCGACCGCACGGCTGTGCGGCTTGTGTGCTTGTCTGACCGGATGCCTGAGGCTGGGTGCTTTATCTACGCGGACGCAAGGAAAGTTCCGCCCAACTTTCTTCTCCTCTCTGCTTTCGCTTTGCACTCTTCTTACAGCTGAGGGCCAACCGAAGAATCTTGCAGGAGATTTCTTCACTTGTCTGCTAGTTAACTCTGTGGAAGGAAACAACGCGTCAAACCATCCGACATCGCACTGTGTGCTTGCCAGCATCGCCGGAGCAGCCCCAGGCCCTGCGCCGGGGTCAAAGCAGGGAAACACGAGCAAGTGGAACTTGTGCCCCAGCCGGGCGCCTGACACTTCGGAGCTCGAAAGATCGCCAGCAAGGGCAACGATAATTCCAGTTCCACACCTGGTAGAAGAACTTCGACAGACACCTGTCGTTAGGCAACAGAGACAACTTCTTGTGCTTGTGCTTTGCGAACTGCGTGATACGGTTTTGCTTTTCCTAGCTGACTGTTTGTCCCGCACTTCGGCGTTAAAGGTGTTGTCACCTCAGAATGATTCTCAATTGGTACTCGAGCAGCTGCGTGGCATCTTCCAACATGAGATGCAGCTTTGCCTACAAGGGCTTACACTAGGAGAGCAGGGAATGTCGGACGTGCTGAAGCGCTCGTCTTCGACGCGGAACGGGTCAAGTGGGTTCGGTGGCTTGCGGCTGTCTCCTCCCCAAGCTCCGCCGGTGCTGCTGACTGAAGCCGGTGTCGGTGCAGCCGGAGCGGCACAGGCTGCTTCCGCTGCAGCAGTTAGCTTTTCCTGGTGGTGGTGGTTATGCGGGTCGTTAGTCCGGTGTTTTGTCGCGGCTCAGAAACTTCTTCTTCCGCCCTGGAAGAGCGGAGATGGTAAGCGCCAGTCGGCAGGGATAGAACCTGCCACGGACTCAGGCGTGCCCAAGAACCTTCCAGCGAGCCCGGAGTGGCTAACCA
>NW_027156057.1:2554-3331 GCF_002600585.1 Cystoisospora suis | reverse complement strand
TTTACTCTAACTATTAAAGATCAAAAAATCCAACTCTTTAAATACTTGCGGCTTTTCCCCACAATACTCTATTGGTGCTGGCCGAATAGGTGCGAGTCGATTGGCTCCCGAAATCGAGGTAATCGATCTTCCACAATCGAAATAATTAATTAGAAAAATATGAGTTAAGTTCAGTACCCCAAACAACAATCAGGTTCGTCCACACACCAACAGCGACTAAGGGAAAAGCTCCCAAAACGATTCACGTTCAATCGGAGAGTGTACAGGCTATCTTAACTAAAACCTAACTGGCGGGACGCCTCCGCCCGGTCCTCCGTGCAGCTCGCCCGGGTGGGGTTGGAGTTGCATGGGGAGGCGGAGCGTTCCCTGTTCTAGGGTAGCTACGCTGGTGCACTTAAGACATTCGCACTTGCGCTCCCGCCTTCAGCTACTATTAACTACTCTATCATAAAGCGATAACTAATTGTACTAAGCTAGAGGGCGCGAGTCGCAAAGTCGTCGGCCCTTGGACAAATACTAAGTTACTGCTAACTGAATATTCTCATGTCTGGGCAACCGCTCTGACACTACGGGCTTGGGGCGCGGAAGCTCGCCCCGCGCTCGGAAGAGCCTTTCACGGTGCTCAAGTGTGTCAGCGACCTCGCGTATATAGTGGATTTTCCGCCTTCAATGCGAGTGCATGGGACAGTGAACATAGGTTTTTTGCGGAAGTGTGAGGTATCGGCACGCTATCCGCGCTTACTGCCTTCTGTCGATGAAGCGGCCCCGAACCGAGGC
>NW_027156057.1:0-2172 GCF_002600585.1 Cystoisospora suis | reverse complement strand
CCTGTGACACGTGTTGTGCTTCGTTGAGAGAACAGATATAAACTTGCTGAGATGTTGCGGCATCCCTTATAACATGTCTATCACAGCGTCGCAGTAGCAGTTCACCAGCTGACTATTCCGAGCGAACACTCAAACGTCTGCGGGCATAACAAAGTCACGTTTTTGCAATCGATGACGCTGCTCACATCGTGGCTCAGACGTTCCAGGCCATGCTTCACTGCTGGCTCCCCCGATGCCAAGATGGGGACCGACTTACTCTGGCATATTTGGCGTGCTTTCATTGGAGGCTACTTAGAGTCCAGAAAGAAGCGGGCCCCTCGTCGGCTCAGCGTGGAAGTATCGTCGCCGTTGTATGGACCGGTAAGGAGCGGCGGCCGGCGAGACCCTCGGGCTCCGGGTCGTGGAGGCACCATCGGGCAGATGGCGAGCATTGGTCGACGATTTTGTGTGGTCAGGCACGTTGCCCCCCGCTGGGGGGGTCTAGGAGTGTAGTCAGAAAGTGACGATGGTCCGCAGCTAAGGTCGGTCGATGCTGTCGATAGGGACAACGGAGTGTAGTGTGTACGGCAGTCCCGGCCCCGCCTCTTGCAGGCCAACGCTCGTCTTGCTACCCGCCCCAACGGCCCGCGAACTTGCCCGCGGCATGTGAGCTAGCGTGCTAGTGTGGACGGCGGCGTACTAACAACACCTATCAGAAAGAGCTCACGTGTAGAAGATCGGCTTTTCAGATGATGTGGTGCTCAGCATCCCGAAACCGTATCCGAGGGTTCCTTGCGCCTTTCCCAAACTGGCTCACAGCTGGCCACATACCCGCCGTCGGCCTTCGGGTACGCTGGCCTTCACTGCGTTTGTAGCGACTTTGCCGACAGTCTGCTTATCGGTTTTCCTTCAGTCCGAACTCTCGTGGCCCTTAGTCGATGACTGGGCGGCTTCTCTGGGTTTCCCGAAACACGCGCGTGGTTAAGTTGAAAAAGCTTTTGCGGCTGGAGGCTTCCGGGACGACCGGGCCAACGACATCCAGGCGGAACGTGAATGTGCACCATTTCAGCTAACCCGCGGCTTTCCAAGTGAGAGATTCGTCGACTTTCTGGCTGACATCCAGGCAGCTGTGTCTTCTTTCGAGACGCTCTCCTTGAAATGCATGCCCTGGTCCGTAGAACAATGACGCGTTGTTGACCGTCTGAGTCATCGGTCCAACCGGGGCCACGAAGCCACGGCCGCAAGTCGGGTAACGCGAATCTCATCGCGTTTTTCTTTTATGCTGGAAAGGCGTGCACGTCTAGGTTGACAGCCCGTCGTGCTCCTTGTAGAGGACGACCTCGTGCGCTAGCTTGCCCGTCAGGATTCCGGCCGTGCCCGGCACAGACCCCTCACGTTGGCGATACGGAGGGACTGCTGAAGCAGGGCCGAAGGTCACCACACCCGACACATTCGCCAAACAGCGTAGAGCCCAAGCGAGGCAGTCATCCCTGCTCCCGTATTTTCAGTTCCGGACGGTCTGGTGGCGGCGACCAGCAGGCAGGAGCATGGCAGCCCCTGCCGTTATCGCTGCAGGAGCCCTCCTGTTTTGGGTGGCTCCGGTTTCTGGATTCGTCAACCTCCCCTCTCAGTCATCGTGGGTCTGTCGCACCTCTGAGACTGGGCAACGCTGCGGGAACAGTTTCGTGAATCAGGTGACGAAAGAGAAAGGTGGAATCTGCAGAGCTGGCAATTGCTGTAAGGATGTGGCTGTTGGTCCAAACAATGCCCTTGGAGAATTCTGTGCTGCTGACGACGGGAGTAACTGTAAGTCAAACTTCCTGGAGCAGTTTAGCTTCGGTAAGTGTAGCCTAAAAGAGAAGTGCCACATGTGCTCCCCGCATTCCGTTTGCAACTTCGACGACTCGGCAAACGGAGGTGTGTGGTGTCAGTGCGTTGCGCCGGGGGTGGGCAATGGAATAACATGCGACAAAGACCCCTGTTTTGGGAATCCGTGCAGTAACGGTATCTGTTCCCGCAACCCCGATCAGCCTGACGACTTCTCATGCAAGTGTTACCCGGGGTACACGTTTTCGGGCGACGAACTGGGAGCGCTCAAAGGCTGCGTTAACGCTTGCAGGACGGGGATCTGCGGCGATGGAGCAGCTCACTGTTTGAATGGTGAATCTACACACATGTGCCTGTGTAAGGAGG
>NW_027156056.1:0-1820 GCF_002600585.1 Cystoisospora suis | reverse complement strand
ACAGGCCTCATGCTGAGTGCGAAGTCCGAGGGCTCACGACTATTCTCTGAGATGAAGCTGCCCAGCTCCGGCACCGAGGAGTCGCTTTCCCACTTGCCCCACTCCGTCGTCTCTGTTTGCGCAGATGGAGCCGGGAGACTTCAGCGGAATACTCGTACTGAGCATCTCTCTGTTCGCCTGTTTGCACCAGCATTTCTGTAACCGTGGACCTCGTCGTCTTCCTACATAGTTGTGGTCCCGCCAAGGCGTCCTGCGGTGATGAGGTCGAAAATCTGTGCGTCCTCACCCGTTATGCAGTGGGCACTCGACGAAGTTTTGTCCCCGGCTCGCGTCGCAAAGCGATCTACTTTGTGGCCGCTTGGATCAAACAGATAAACTGTCCGGTCCACGGCGACCGCTAGGCGGGCCCCATTTGCCGACCACGCTGCGCTTCGGACCGCATTCCATGCATCGCCGCTGGGGGGCTGCAAGACGGTCGAGGCCCTCTGGATCTTCATTGTTGTTTCGAGTCTTCATGCCGCGGAGACACTCGAGCAGCCTTCGGCTCCCCTCCCCCCTTTGCACGAGTCCCGACACAAAGGATCTTCCTCGCACTGGAGAAAGGTAACTTCTCAGGCACTGCCGCACAACAGCGCAGTACGCGGCGCACAACAGCGCAGTCCTCGGCGACGAGATGAATCGTCTCGTGGCAGCGTCGACATTCACGGTAAAGAAACAGTGGGCACTTGAAAGCCGCACCCCATCACTAAAGCCCTGTAGAGGTTGCTGTGGCGGTACCGTTTGACCCTCTCACGTCACCATAAGTAATCCCTGCATGGACTGTACTCCGCGACCTCGTCGGGAAGGAGGGGCGGTCATCACATCCCAAAGCCATTCGAACTAATCGAAGACCAGCCAAAACTGCGCCTAGTGTGTCCGCTCGATGAGAGACCTCCGCCCTGGTGGTGCTTTCAAGCGGTTTCTGAGCGATGGCGTACAACTCAAGAGGTAGTCTTGCTTAAAGCGGCCTAACACATACTGCAGCTCACTCTGCCGCCCGAGGGGCCCCGTGCTCCGCCATAAGGACATATTGCACTTGCCGGATCCGACAGATCCGTACAGGCTTTTTCGAGGAGAACCCTGTCAATGGATCCTAAAGCCTGCTTCTAGTCCGGCGTACCCCTTCTGCTATTCCTGGCTGCCCGCTTCCTGCGTGCCCTGTGGCTTCTCGTGCTCCGGGGCTTGGCTGTGGGACGAGCAACTTGTAAGCGATTTGCTCGGCTAGCGCTCGTGATGAGACAGAACGGAACTTCTCCTGATACAGCCTTTCTGGAGTGTGAGACTCTCTCAAAGATGAGGGAGACAGAGGCGGTGTAGCTTTGAATGAGAGTAGGAAACTGCCAGTCTGACGCACATAACTGGCCAGGCAGAAGTGTTCTGTGTCACAGCGGCTCGTGCAAGAGTACAGGTGTACGATGAGCGTACCCAGCTGAAAATGTTGCCCAGGAGAGAAAATCAGAAAAGAAAACAACATGCAGACGCCAGAAAAGTGGGGAAGCCGGATACGAAAAAATACTTAGATACGGGTGATCAGTTTCAACCGGCTTCCCTGAAATACGCTAGGCTACTCAGCCTTGAGCTGTCGCGAAAGCCGTGATCTAGAGCTGCTGTGAGGAGACATCACGGCATGAATTGAGCCCGAACGGGCGCTGGGAGCCCTAACGCACACGCAGCTAGACGTGACTGCCCTTGCCTCTTATCCGTTTCCTCTCATGAACTCAAACGAAAGAATTAGAGAAACCCGGAGCAGTGTGCTCCGGGTTTCTCTAATTCTTTCGTTT
>NW_027156055.1:5279-15123 GCF_002600585.1 Cystoisospora suis | reverse complement strand
CCCCCCCCCCCCCCCCCCCGAGCTTCTCAGGGAATTTGCGGTAGTCTTAAGCTCCGTTATGAATGCTGATTCAGCACCCGAATGTTTCTGCCATTCACTGAGAACCCAACCCCGCCTCGTCCATGTGCCGTTAGATGGCCTTCTGTCTAAGCCCAAAGGCCCCCCACAGGAGGCAAAAGCACGGATCAAGTGCTTTGATCTCAGGCCACTGCGGGAGAGACGGTAACTTCAGGAATCAGAGGAGCACTCAGTGCTAGCGCATGCGCCTGACGACGACGAGAAAGGGGAGGACGACCGACCAACATACCCTGCACCGTACTTCTCCGATGAAACAATCAGAGTAGCAGAGACTGAAGGAGATTCACTCTTGCTTATAGGCTCAGTATACAAGATTGTTGTCGGTCCTCTGACATCAGAAGTGGAGCCAGATGAAAACGAGGAGGAACAAGTACCTGAGACTTTACTTCGGACAGGAGGGAGTGAGGAGTTCCTATCCGACCGTCCAGCTGAGGTCTGAGAGGAATGCTTCCGAATGACCGATGAAGCTACGGGAGCCTTAGCAAACGCTGACGTCAGTACCGCCCCTCCGAATGTCTCCGAAGCTTGAACTGGTGCAGATAGTGAACTCATACGATCAATGTGAGGAGTACGTGAGGCGGTCGTGCACCTGTCCACTTCCTCTTGTCTCGTACATGGGCGCATAAAACTATCCTCCCTTTTATCCGCTGTGCAAGGTGATGAGGAGACGACTCTCCGCGGTAACGGACTAGACGATGAATGGGTACCTGACGAATTCCGACATGCACTGCGCTTTTCGACTTCTCTCCTCCGGTCCCCTCGTGGTGTTCTTAACGTGACCTCAAAACTGAGGCTCAGCCCGCTTCCTACAGGAGGCTCGATCCCCGAGTCAGGACAAAGTGGTTCCCTTCTTGATTTTTCGCGTTTCTTTGTTCGTGTCTCATGAACAACACTTTTCTCGGTATCGACTCTACTCCCACTCTGCTGACATCCCTGCCGGCATCCATTATAGAGTCCCGTCACAGCTTTTCCAGACGCCGGTGGTTGCTTCCTCCCTTCCTCGTCTCCCGAGATCTCTCGTCCGATTGTTGTTTCCAACTGTTCTTTCCCCCCTGACATCCTTGTCCTCCCCACGGTGAATGAAGCAGTGGTAGCGCGTCCAGTCATGCCTCGTGTCGACGAGTTACTACTACGGCTCTTACTGACCCCCATGTCTATATGACTTTGAAGTCCCGTCGACTCGCCGTGATAATCACGATCAGAATCATCATCCACGACTCGGCTCTCCCAGGCAGCTCGGAATCCTAAGCGCGCCCGGGACGGCGGGCCAGCAGCGAGGGCCACGGCAGTGGCTTCTGCAGCTGCGAAAGCAGCCGCATGCGGCTCGGCGTCTTCAGGAACACGTGCCACTGCAGCCGCTGCAGCTTCTCGAGCTGCCGATGCCCGTTCCGAGCAACAATCGTCTGAAATGGAGATGGGAACCGAAGAGCAGCAGCAGATTCTTTTGTCTCGACTGTGAAACAACACAGTCCCCTCTGCCGTAAAATGCCCGTAAACCACACGTACAAGAATGAAGTTCGAAGCCGAAATCCAAGTATGTGAGTGAGTATACACACGGAATATCTGCGACTGGCAAACGGATATCCGTAAACCTACAGCCGCCGTATTGTAGAGCAGGGGCGCCGACAAGTATCTGACGTTAGAGTAACAGCGAGACACCAAGAGTTGTGGGAACACAGATGCACACGGGCTACCCAGCACATCTGTTAATGATTCGATGGCATGCCGGTCGACCTCTACTGCCTCCGACAAGGACACCCGGTATAGATATTGAAACCAGTGAACACAGATCAGACTGCATGCCAAGTACCTGATATCCTAGACCACGTGAAAGAACTCGACTGTTTATTCGCAATACCTCACTCCACTCACTCGCTCCTGACTCACTTCGCTCTACAGAGACAGAACACCTCGTGAAACAGATACCCTGAGGGAGATGCATCCTGTATCTTTTCCTATCCTTTCGATCTTCACTACTCTGCCTTTCCCTTCTTTCCAGAACCATGCGATCGTTTCCTCTCAGCGAGTCTTACACAGAAGAAGACACAAGCATACCTAAAATAAAAGAACAACTGACTTTCCTGCTTTCGTCTCCTCTAGCTTAGACCTCACATTGTGATACACAGTCGTCTTACCCAGTATTCTACGTATCTGACGACATGTCGCTGGTGTTGTCCTAGGTAAAGGCAGTCTCGAGATGTGCTTTGGCTTTCGCATTAGTGCAAATTTCAAGGCTCTGTTGGCTGTCTCAAACAACGTCTCCCCGCTCTGCAGAAACTCAGAGACATACATACAACAAATGAATCCGTACTATGTTATTCTTCACAAACATAGACCGCTGTAGACATCTACGTATACATACATACCTACACACATATGTCTGCGCCTGCACGTAAATCAGAATAGAAATATGTATACATGGGCGTACGCGGTCCTCCTTCAGCGCGTGACGAACACCAGCATTAATGTGACTCCACGTACTATACGTACGTGTGAGTGATTAGTAGATCAATGTCTCCACATATACGTACAGATACCGGAATATGAACCGTTTTGCTGTGAGACGTACGTCATTCAGTCATCCCACACACTCCACATGGAAGTGTGAATACGTCGCGACACAATGAGGTGGTCTGCTGCATATACCTCCACGATCTATCAACGTTATCATAAACAAGGCCAGAGCGCTCTGAGATAGAGTGACTAGAATGAACCCTCCGTAGGGTCAATACAAAACAAGTGAATGAAGTGACACAGATAATAGACGAGAAGACGCTAACATAGGGAGCATTTGACAGTTTGCAAGCCAGACCCACGAACGATACCATCCTCCATTCAAGAGTACCTGTTTGACCATATACGGATCCGCACCATGAGAACACAGAAGCTTCACCATCTTCAAATCACCCCAGAAAACTGCCTGAAACAATGGTGTAGGCAGCCCCATGTATTCCACGAAGATATTCGGATCCGCTCCCTGCTGGAGAAGCAACTCGGCCTGTGAATAAGAAAGGCAATCAACAACAACGCGCGGGTATCCTATGCATTATCTCACTCAGACAAGCAAGCAGCTCTCAGGTCTTTTTCACCCTCGTCAAAATCGTAGACATCTTGTATGTAAGCTCTTCTCATCACGCGTAAAGTAAGTTTCTGTCGTAGACGAATGCCTCAGGGAGACAGGCGCGAGCCCTAAGACGTATCGAATTGATCTGTTCTCTAAAAACACATACACTGGGAGAACCTGTCAGTGACTGGCAATGCTCGGCACTACTTCTTGTAACAGTAGGCTTCTCGCTGCATCTCCGATCGTATCCAGGCCTTGTTGAAGTTAACCTGGTAAGGCACATCATGACAGGAGCCCGTCTCCCCTTAGCCTCCCTTCCCCTCCAAACTCAGTCTACACTGTTCCCGCACGCAGGCCTGGACCTCTTCTGTCTAGACTGCACACACACGTTCACCAACATCCATATAGACGTATACAGATAGAGATAAAGAGAGACAGTGAATACACCCGGGCCCCTCGCACCATTACAAGGTCTCCTGTCATCACCGCATGCATGAGAGCTGGCAAATCCTCGACACCCGAGACAGTCGGGACCCCTCGGGGAGGCACAGCAGCCGCTGAGACTATAGGAGCTGCAGCAGCTGAATGTGGAGCTGATGGAAGGAGGGGGGCATCGGGGGCGGCACCATGCCTCAAGAGAAGTTCGACTTTCTCTGTCGCATCCACCGGGGAGGATGCCGCGACATTGATGGGAGTCAAACCATGCTGAAAAGGAAAAGCCAGAAGGAGCGAGCAATACTTTTTTCAGTGGTCACTTCCGAGAAGAGAACATAAAACAGAAGAACACAGAACAGACACATCCATACGAATACCCTCAGTCTACAGTAGCATGACAATACAACAGAGAGAGTCGGTGAGCGAGCCTGCTCTCCAGGTCCCTTTCCTCAACCAACAAGAGATAGATCGGTAGCACGACCCGAGGAAAGCCAACATGATAGGATGTATTTGAAAACAGCGTTTTGAATAAAAGGTCCCCTCCCCTTCATTCACTCCTGCCTCAATGACTACTAATTCTTCCACGCGAAACACGGACAGGATCAAAACCCATTCCTATTATGAGGACAGTGGCTAGCTATATGAAATTATAATTATAATGGATCCATAAATTCCAGTGAATGACGGTGTGTCTCTCATGAGGCGAGTAAAGTTCTCTTAGAAGGTGTCTCGTTCCCCACTCAGTTCAACAGCCTAGAGGGTGTTGTTCTATCTTTAACTGACACCGCCTCTCAAAACGCTTGTACGAGAACAGATGCGGCACAACAGACCGCCTACATAAGAAACAGTCCTACACCAATGCTTACTTTGTTTTTGCCTAGTCAACATATCCATTATCTGCTGCCCGCTCTTCTCTTGAAGAGTCCTTAGTTAGCTTACTCGGTGGCCACCAGTATGCGTTGAGTGGCTTCAGGTGACTAGTCGTACGCATGCTCATGTCTGTGTTCCTCCCGCCCTCCGTTTCTACCCTCCTTCGCGTTGTACGTACACCCGAGTTTCTTTTTTATATGTATACCTTGTTCGTAGAAATACATACAAAGGAAGATTACGTACATTGTTTCTGACGTACCCCGAAGACGTGTAGTCGAACGTGTATCCTGACCAAACAACAAACCCCCCGAAACGTACCACATTTGTGTTGGGGTTTGCTCCCTTCCGCAAAAGAGCTTCGACAACTTCTTTCGTTCCTCGGGCAGCTGCCGCGACTAGGAAGAGGCCTGTAAAATGAGCAACCATCACAGACGTCCGGTACCTACGACGAAGGAGCGTAAGAAAGCAGGAACTTCCACTTCCTTTCTGAAAGGCGAGTTACGACTTCAATAGAATACTACTAATGATCAGCATCAAACGGTCAATCGACAAAACCAAGTAGCGCAAGAAGAGAAAAGAGAGAGATCCCGAGACGATGATTACGGATCAGCCGATACTACAGTCCGTTTTGAGAAACAGGCAGCAGCCCTCATCCCATAGGGGGATAACACTGAGAGGCGCTCGGGGTGCGATGCTCCGGTCAGCGTAGTTTTGGTTTCTTAACCAGTTCTGCTCCTCCTCCTCGTATTGTCACACATACGTGGAAAGGTAATTTCGTAAAGGGGAGTCACCCCGTATGTGCTTCATTTCCCGCCATCCACACATAGTAGCGAGGTCAACATGGCTACGAAGAGGATCTGCTTGTTTCACATTCTAAATGAACACACACGTATGCAGTGTTTTTTGTCATACGCGACTTCCTACAGATGCATAGACACAACAGAAGACCTCCCCCACCTCTCGATTACAACCGAGATGCGTATACAACACGCTCCGGCAAATGCCAAACAAAACTAGTGGTAGGCCTAGGTTGCTCTAAACAAGAACACGTGTGAAAGAGAAGTACAGAAAGTTGAGACCTCTTCACGTATGGACGGGAAATACGAAACAGGTCGGAAGGATCGTAACCACAGAAAAACTAGCTGACAACTTCAGCCAAACTTAAAGCCAACTTCAAAGAATGAACTGAGGTTATAGTTCGAGTCGCTGATCACCAAGAGTCCTGCGACTTAACATGCCAAACATACCGCGGGGGCATCCGTATTCTAGACAAGCCTCCTGAGATAGATAGATCATACGAAGTGACTACGGAGAACCATCAAACACGCATTTTGTTTTTTTGCTACCTGACCCAATAGAGAAAATTGTAAGCCACCTGTCGTCACCCGATTCCCTTCGAGTGATATTGCCCTCACGGAAAGAATGCCTCCACCACACCCCGGCTGCTTCGTGATGGTTCTGCTCTCACGCAGTCAAAACGGCGTGGGACGTCCCGCCCCACAAATGCAACTGGTTCTGCCCGGTACAGAGAGTTAAAGCAGCTTGTATAGACGAGGTGCACGGATCGCTGAACGTGTGAGGAGAAAGTATCCCACAGAGCTGCCTCTTTACTTGCTTTGCTAGAGTAAAAAGAAAATAGAAAAACAACATACTTGGTCTGGATATATGAGGTAGCAAGACCTCAACGCAAGCGTCGTCCGCGTCAAGAAGAATGATATCACCTAGACGTAATGCGCGCTGTCTTTGAAGAATTTGCGCCACACGCCTTGCCTCTTCACTGCTTCTTACAGGGTGAACCTTCCGACGTCCATATCCAGCCGTAAAAGATCCCAGCCACGAACCTGAACCTCCTGCCGTGCGTGTTCTGTCTTGACATGTCTTCCCTGAATGTTGCGAGTGTGGTAAACTCTTCTGAAGACGATAAGGGGAGGGGGCACCACCCCGCGACCGGTCCTCTGAAGAATCTCCCTTTGGTAACCTGGGGAGATATAAGTATGTGTAGCGACTGGGTTCGTAGATCATCGACGAGCTATGGCGAAGAGAAGGGGAAGAAGCTTGTCGTCCTTCAAGAGAAAAGTCCATGCTCGGACTTGAATGGAAGCATTGTGATAGATGCTTGTCCAGCTCTCTTGAGAGACCCTTGGTTCTGTCCTTTGAAAACAGTGGAGAAAAAAGCAGAGATAGTGCGGGCCCCTGCCCGCCGGCTGCGCTGGACGGCCATATCTGTTCTGGTGTACACGCACCTCTCTTCAAACACGCAGCAAGGAGATTAGCGTCGCGTCTTAGGACAATGTCATTCATCGCAGCCAGACATTCACAATCCCCGTGAAACAACAGGCCACTGCGCTGAGAAAGAGCAGACAAAACAAAGAACAACGACAACTAGCAGTTACTGAAAGACACACGAAGACCGACTGTAGAACGGAGCCGAACAGTAACGAGAACGAGGTCCATGAAAAGCGGCGAGTTCACCGCCGTCGCCAAAACGAGACACCTGAGGGTAGTACATAGCTAGCTAGCTACCTAACCAGCTAGCAACAATGGTGCGGGGGCACCGATGAATTTACTGAGAAGCTACAGCACCACTGGGGAAATGCCGGGAAAGGAACGAGGGGTCTTGTGAGGGGAAAGAAGAAAAGAGCTGTTCCGGAGCATATGCATGACGAAAGAAGACATCCTGAGACGGCGGCAGCACGAGTAAGGTAATTCACCACCCGGATGGTACACTTGATAACTCTACATGCAGTACATTCTGAGTTAGGTAACAGAAGAAAGCTAACAGCGACGCCCATGCCATATCTCTCAACGCACTTGACACAGAGACGAGACAGCAACTTGACACAACCCCGTCAGTGTAGATCACTAGGATGATTGTGCCCAGAAGACATGATTGGGGTCCGGACTTAGGCAAGAATATTAACTCGTTTATTTTCAAATCCTTTTCTCCATTTTGTTCTTCTGTTTTACTGTAGTTGCATATCCAACTTCTAGCCACACTTTCGACAAGAGATCAAAACGCGACAAAGACCCCTTGTCCTTTCAAGAGAGAAAAACAGAGAGACAGACAGAGTCACAGAGAGGCATCTGGCGATGAAAAGAGCGACTCCACTCTGATGCCCCTGCATATACGCAGTCCAAAGGACGACCATGCGTCTTTTCTATCTCAGTTGGTCTTAAAAGAAGGTATCTGCAACATGGACAGGGAAAAGTGAGCACTGGAAAATAGGTAGACCCTCCACCCGTCTCCCCTCTCGAGGAAGTGTATACTAGAAGGAGCCTTAGAGAGTTGAGGATGCTCTCTGAGTAGAAGGAAGTACCTCCTTCCACTGTGTGTTCGCAGAGAAGGCTGGAGCCTCTCCTAACGTATGAAGGGCAGCTACGGGGAACACGGCGGAAACGCCGGTGAACTGCTTAGACCCGTGCTTCTGTTGAGTATGAGACATCGGAATACAAAGAACGCATATTCAAGAGGCTGTAGGGGACAACACGGAAAGGAGTGAATTTTACAATACACAAGAGGGGAAGTGCTTGAAAGAGAAAGCCCACAGCTTCGAAAGCAAAATACTGCTCGAGTCTCGCATACCGCATCTTTGAGAAAGCATCACTCCGCTCAAGACGGTATGACGGCTTACCGTGGCATCCGGAAAATTTCTCAAGAGGACAGCAATTTTGCTCGGTTTCTTTTCCTTTACTGCTCTTCTGAGAGCAGAAGAAAAAGAATCGGGAATACAATCGCTCTTCCTGTCGCTGTTCCTGAAACCAGCCTCTCCTTGTGATCGCGATGTCCCCTGGAGTTTGAGCCTTCGATCCTTCTGTGTAATCGCTTCAAGAGACAGAGCCCGAAGTCCAGGCAGCGAAGGCCGGCGGGCAGGCATACACTTGGACATCCTGGGAGAATCGGACCTTTTCTCATGTTCCCGCAAACATGTAAGAGAAGGGCTTTTCACGCATTTCTCACATCTGTCCCGTCCCCAATGGCGCATACTTGTGGAAGGACGAGCTAAAGACTTTGTATGGCTGCATGAATCGCGAAAATGGGTTTCGTTGTTGCCAACAGAATGCACGCGAGACTTCAAATTCCTCTGTCGGCTCTGTTTGGGAATTGATTGCGGAGACGAAACGGTCGAAACCTCCACTTCTTCGGTGTTCATAGCCGCGGGGCGAGGAGCAGGAGAACGAGTGTGACTGTGATCGGAACCCATTGCGTCTTGAACCGAAAAATGACGGAGAGCAATGCGAGCAACGCTGATGACGCGGAAAAATAGGAGAGAGGCGGGTTCTTGGAAAGAAAAGACATTCTGAAGAGAGACGTAAAACAAAAAGAAGCGATTATGTTAACGGAGGTAGAAAGCCGGAGGTCTATGTGGATAAAGACAGAGCAAAGGCCAGAATCCACCTATCACGCACCAACACAACGCCTCTACGTAGGACTAAGCGACACCGAGGCGCATGCAAAAAGCAGTTTCACTGGCTTCCAGAGTAAGGGAAGAACAGGAAGACGCACTGGGAGGAAAGACAAAAACATCGGATGAGGAGAACCCTGAATTCGACTGCACAGAAAACTGCCTTAAACAAAACCCCCACTCACAGTATAGGAGCATACCACAGAGGGGCCCGTGCTAGCCCCATTCGCCGTCCACAAACTATAAGAAACAGAATAAGAAAGATTCGGGGTAGTAGCAAGGTCGAGTAAAAGACAGACGTGCACAACAACACAGCAGAGTTCAGAGTGAAGGATCGATGACCCCGCTGAAGGACTGATAAGAGGGGCAAACCTGTACTTTCGGGCCGTCCAAGTAGAAGGCGGTCACTGTTTACGGTTACCATTCGTCCTTTCACGGAAAAAAAGAGCCACGTATTCTGAGACTAAACGGATCTGGGGCTCTGGGGTACCCCTATACGGACTCGCCAAAGCTACCGTCAACACACTCCACCGCTCATGCAGACTTCGTAAGGGACAGAGCATGGGTTACCAAATCGCTCAATCTTTATGCTACCCAGCAAGGCAGACGTTCAAAGAAGATGACTCTGTCCCACAAACATTCACCACCACAAGCTGCTAGCTGAAGGTTGGAGAAACCACGAGGCACACTGGTTATAGAGAAGGAACAGGAAGTGCAATCTCGCGACTGAAAAAAAAACCGAAAGGACCGCAGCACCTTGAAAGAGGGAAAGACACCGATACCACCAACGAAAATGAACCTAGGAGCATACTGTTCACCTCTCGTCCCCTAGCAAGTCCAAAGGACTGTCTTGTAATGATTCCTTCTACGCTGCCACTTACAGCAAGACTGTAGGTGCACTGCAGGCAGGAGATCGGACAAGCAAGCCTTCGTACCTTTCTGTCGTGCTTTTACTAGTCGCTCGTCGGGCGCAACGGCAGGCTAACTTGACTTG
>NW_027156055.1:725-5273 GCF_002600585.1 Cystoisospora suis | reverse complement strand
GAATGGCTGGTGAAAAACGGCCGAAATCACCAAAGCGCGCAAAAATGGGAAAAACTCAAAGCTCCAGGAGCAGAGCCCGCAACGTGGGATGAACCCTGAATGAAGCGTTGCGCTCATACAATAGTATAGAAGATGAGGTATCTGTTTTTCTACAGCTCAACGTTATTTCGAGCCCCACGAATACAAACCCACCGGCCTGCCGGGCGCGCCCCATTCAAAGCAAGTGAAGGGGCAACCAAATTCACCAAAAAAAAGAGCCGCCGAAAACCGTGGAATCCCGCCCTGCTAGAATGCGGCTCGCGACAGCTCGGAAATCTGCCGAGTCCCTAGCGGGTCCTCAGCATGAATCATAACTCATGCCAATACTTCGTCGTCGCCAAGACCTGCGATCCACATGCATTCCCATCGCCGCGACACAGTTCAATTGCCGAAACCCGAAAGTCCGCTGGACGACACTGATTAAGCCAACAGAGGCAGATTTATGTTCGACGCGTCCTAGTTGCGTGGCAAGCCGTGGCGAACGCCCAGCTCTCACTTCCGCCCAACCAGGGCGGCGCGAACCGCCATCCACGCAAACTGTCGGAGTACAGTCGCGCTGGCTGTTTGTTCCCTGGTGTTGGAAACGACATATATTCCTGAGAACTTGCTTTCCACCGTTTGGCAGATCCCAGCGAGGGTTGCTTTCTTCCTTCACCTGTCCCAGCCCCACGCTAGCTAACAGCCGCTGAGGCAGCAAGTGCCCTTTCCAAATAAAAAGGGAGTTGCTATTTCGCTAGAACCGTGACCGTGAAAATCATCTTCTTCCTTCGGGTGAGCAGATGTCTCGCGCCTAAGCTGCATACCTTGTGGAACACTTGCGGCTAACGCGAAGCCGAGCTGTCAATGCTTCTGCTCGGTTTGCTCGCTTTTCGGAGTGTGTCTACAGCCGGAACTACCACATCGGCGAGAGGGCTGCCAAGCAGAGCGCTCAAGACGTGCAACCACATGACATGCAGACGAATGCGTTAGTTAAACGGCTACCTCGAACCTGCCAAAACATCGTTGTCTACTGTTTTTCTCGCCTCTGTTTTCCTTTCTTTTTTCTTTCTTTCGTAGTTCACCCATCATATCCCGGGAAGTTACCGCCTAGGGGCAGTGTTCCGGCAACATGAATAAGCAGAAGGCCCGTCCATGTAGGTAGTGCCGTGTGCCTCGAATGTCTTCCCTGGTGCTATCTGGGAATGGCGCGGCAAGTCAACGTACCCCCTTTCTTTTTCAACGTGCTGGACGTACGCATAATATTTTCGAAAGCAGGCGTCACTCTTCGGACCGTAGTGGATCAGTGACTGCACTTGGGTTGTAGTGCCTAGCTACTGCTTGGTTTTCCGTCCTTTCAAGCTGATACTTCGCGTGGGTGTCTGTGAGGTACGTGCTCTGTAGCTGCCATGCAGGCCTGTCCTCGATATTTTGTCACTCCAGCTCCAGGAAGAGACGCATCGCACCGATTCAGTTGACCGGTAACTTAGCTCGAAGGGTGCCGCGGGGGTCAACTGGAAGACGACAACTGTTTGCGGGGCACTTCTTCTCTCCGGTTGATGAGGGTTCTTACGTCACCATCCAAGGAGACCGAGCATGGCGTTTGAGATTCTCCTTCGCGTGGTGCCGAACTAGTGGGAGGGAGCTTTATACTATGGGAACTCCACCAGCTCTTCTCAAGGGGCACTGTTCCTTTCCCCCGAGAGGAGAGTCCTTCCCCGCTGCGTTTACTTTCATTCTTTTTCTTCTAACTTACAGTGATGTGTCGTGTCTTTTTTGGTGCCATCCGGTGCATGCCGCTTCTCCAGTAAAACCTGTCGCAAATGCAGTTTTCTCTCTAAGAGGAAGACCCGATCCAAGATCCACATCTCGGTCACCGCGTGCCCATCCTTCCAGCCATTCTGATGCTTCACTCGTATCTTCACCGGGGTTCGCAGGAGACCCTGTAGATCGTATCCTGGATGAAAATGGCGCGCCAAATGCTCAAACGTTCACGGACATACGCTCGCGAAAGGAAGAGGTGTTTTTCAAGAAAGATATACAAGACAACAGACAGACAACCCCAACAGGAGCGACTACCACTGATTCTTCTCTTTTTTCATCATTCGCTTCTCTAAAAGGAAAGGGGATACATTCTGTCGACCGCCCGTTTCAATCATATATCTCATTGGTTCAGCTGGGTGGAGCCCCTGTCTTCAGCGGTCAACTTGGGACAGGCGTGGATGTTATGCCGGACTCCGAGGAAGATATCGCCGTCATGCCGAACTGTCTGTTTTACTCCTCCTATCCAGGAAGTTGTATTCCCGGTTCAGCGCACTCACCTTGCAGGTTCGTACACGATTTCCCGCAGGGCTGTTCTTCTCTTTCGAATACTAGACTCCCTTCCGCCCCCTGTTTTCTCGATTTGTTGGTTATCTCTGAGCTCCGTGAATGCCCTGGACTGCGTAGGTTTCTCGAGCTGGAGCATTCACTAGGATAGTATGTGTTACTGTTTCTCCGTAGCCTACGGTACCCTTTATCGCGGTTTGGTGGGCCGATGTGGAGGGCGAAGCATGAATGCCCCAGTTTTTCTCACGTTGACGGGGTAGCCTCTGTGGCTAGAGCGGAATCGTTTGTTTTATGTACAGAGAGATTAGCCAGAGTCTACTGGCCCTGAAGCATGTTTCTTCGACTGCGAAGGGAGCTGTCCATGATTGTCTTGTGTCTGGCGTTCTCAGGTACTGCAGAGCGAAACAGTTCAGCGGACTCTATGGCGCTGCTCAGTGTAAGTACTCCGTGTAAGAGCACAAGTCATTTGCCTATGGAGTTACATACATTGAAACGTATATCTTTAAGTTTACAGCCGGGCTCACTGGCTAGGGAAGCAAGTAGCCTCGGGGTACGCTATCTGAGGTCCCTTGTCGACGCGCACAGGTGATGGAGTCGGCTGAGTCGTTATTAGAACCAGGTAGTCGTCGGGTATGACTCACCGGGCTTGGGAGCCGTTTTTCTGTTCTTTCCCAGGTAAGGAAACTGACGTGGTCACAACTTCTTGAGAGTCATCAGCTCTCTTCCTGCGTTTCGGGCCGGGCAGTTCCCTAGAGCCACCGAGACTCGTTGCGGGTTTTGCACTTGGTGTCCTGTGTACGCTCAGCTAGCTGCAGCTTCTTTCATACAATCAAATCAAACAACGGGCACACCGTTTTGTGTTCAGCGCACTGTATGAATTTTTGCTTGATAACGGGTGCCTTCTCTTTCGGCTTCTTTGGTCATCTTCTTGGTTTCACCTCCTGAAGGAGCTCCGCCGCTTACACGTCTAAGACAGTTCACGCTGTGTTTGGACCGTACCATGTCAACCGGTCGGTTACCCCCTCACCACGTTTGATAATTAGTTCTCAAAGATATAGCGCAGATTTTCTTGGGAGTTTTGAAGCCCCCTGCTTCTACGCGTGTCTTCGGTCAGCACGCTAATTCTTCGAGCGTCTGTTGTTCAGTATCCCTCTCCTCTTAGGTCCCCCCTTCACGTCGTTCCCTCCTGAGCTGCAGTCTCTCTACCGATGGCGGATCACTCCCGCAAAGCGCTCTCGGGTTAAAGGCTGGTCCGACGAACTTGTTTGCGTCGTCGAGAAGACAGCCATGGCCGACCATCTTCAGATGCAGATGCAACAAGCAGGAGCCTTCCGTGTGACACCGACAGCCCCAGCACCGACGAGAATGACACCCAATCCCTTTTTTAATCCGTACGCCCGGGCAGCTGCACCTGTTACATACACTGTTTCGAGTACATGCCGAGTTGCAGCAGCTGTAACGATGTTGGGCCTGCTCGTCGGTGTATTCTGCATCTAATACGCCGTTAGAATCGTGTAGAAAGTTGTGCAGGATTTATAGTCATTCCGCTCGGGAGGTCGAGTTTGTGTCGTGTTTGCGCAGTCGGATGCAGCTCCAGCTGGTACACGATACTTGGAGAGACAATTGTTTTCTCACCGCATGCAACTGCCGCTCTCCTGGGCACGGTTCATTTCGGGACCGGCAGCGCGCGTGGCAGTCTCAGCCGAGGCGGGTTTGTTGATGTTCTTTTTGGGGGTATTCGTGTGCAACAAGACGGATACAGCCCCGTTTCTTATTCATGCAAATTCTCTGTACCACAGGTTGTAGCAGAGGGGTCAGTACACGTGATCGTAGGCAATGCGGGGCATACCCCCCGCCGTCCACATTTTCCTTCAAGAGTTGTCGCTACGCGTAACATGGCATGGTGTACCCCATCCTGCGGACAGGCACAAGTTTCGGGTTTTCTTTACAACTGCAAAAAGATGCTTGTTCACGACGTTGTGCATGCGTTTTACCTGGCTGCCAGAACACCTGAGGTGCTGCCGAACTTGTAGACCTGAAATTGAGACGTGACTATTGAGGGCCACGACAGGCATACGTATCAAAGCAAGGGTCCGAGCATTAGGTTAATATGAGTGTGGAGGCCCTTGCATACTGGTAGACAGGTCACGATGACCTTGCGAAAAATCTGCTTCGAACGCGTAGGGGTGCACGTCGGGCTCCTCC
>NW_027156055.1:0-424 GCF_002600585.1 Cystoisospora suis | reverse complement strand
AGTACTTCATGTCTGTGGACGCGGTCATCGTTTCTTCTCAAGACCTCATGCGCTTTGCTCAGATTGCATATTTGGTGTCAAAAACGTCGGATGTAGGGCACCCGCACCCGTGCAAGCACCAGACACAATCCAGAAACAGCTTCGCAACCTGNNAAGTGGGCCATCTTTGAGAACCGATCGACCACCACACACACCGAGTCGTATCTCTGTGCACCCGATAAACCCTAAACCCTTTAGCGGAGCCGACGAGACACGCCCAGTTGTGGAAAGGCGGAGAATGGATCTTCTCGAAAGAGCTCAGCGTCCCTGAGTGCGCTAATTCGCGAGGGGGGAAAGCGCAGAGAAGGCCAGTGCCATGCCTCTTGTCAAGAGCATGCTTATTTACACTCCTGAAATCACTCTGTCGCAACAAGAATTATCCGGT
>NW_027156054.1:17752-57778 GCF_002600585.1 Cystoisospora suis | reverse complement strand
ACTTACAGAACGAGTAAGCTCCTGTCCTTAGACTGCATGATGCCTCTAGAGTCTGGAGATCCCAAGCTGTGACAACTGAGGATCGGTGCTGACTGAGCAGCCACGGATATAGGCATTCCAGTCTACCGTTCTCCGGCGAGGCTAACTCCCCACGAGCATCGGCACTTGGAAAGGACGACCCGTTTTCATTTGGACTCTGGAGAGATCGCAAGGACGATGGCGGTCCTACGCCCTGGACCAGCAGAACCGGAGAGGCGGACGGTGTAAGTGGAGAGAAGGAAGATGAAAGTGAAGATGGACCCCCGGGATCTGTGATTCTAATGTCCTTCGTCGTCGCTCTCGAACACGAGAGGGAAAAACGAGGGCGCCGAGAATGCAAATCTAGCACGGTGATTGTTCCCCCCCTATCTCCACATGCAAGAAGGGAAGAAGATAAAAACGTAAGAGCTGCCACACCGCCTCGTGATGTTTGGCTGGTCACAAAAGGTCGAAGAGTGAGCAGAGGAAGCATTCCATTCGAAGAAGGCGATCCTCCCCCTTGGACAAGTCGAGGCCGCATTGGAGCGAAGCAGAGGCTCACCAGGAAGACAACTTGGACGCGCAGTTACGTGCGAAGACGGGCGAACTGCCCCCCTGGTCAGAGAAGACGGTGGCGAGGCGACTCAGTACCGTAACGCGAAATAGAGAGGACAGATAGCACACGGACCTAAAGACCCGTAGCATACAGTTTGTCTGAGAGGCATGTTTTTGCATTATCTCAATGCTGTTTCTCTTACGTCTGCCGGAGCGATCGCGTCCGCGTTTCCCTTGTCACTCCCTTACCATAGTGGATTCACCCCTGCCACCTCCTCCACTACTGTGTAAAAACCCTTTAGATCTGGTTCAGGCAAAGGGACCAGCATAAGGCTTCTGCCTGTCCGAGGTGAAGGGACCGATGGAGACAGGCATACGGGTCGTGAACAAGGCGAAGACGGATAGAAAGAGAAACATTCCTCCCTTACCGTCACCCACTCAGCTTCACAAATTCTCCGAAACGCCGCGTACAGTCCATCAGTCTCGCTATCTGTCTGTTTCTTCTCGCCTTCTCCTTTGTCATAGCCTCTGACTATGGAATATAACCATCTGCCAGCAGCTGTGATGAGAGTCGGTCTCCCTGTAAGGGAAGACGCCTCCCCTTCTTGGTCGGTAGATGTCGAGATGGGTTCCAGACGCGTGACTAAAAGGCAATGACCTCTCCGTTGAAGCTCCTCTCCTAGCTCAAGCTGATGATTATTCATGAGAGTCTTATTGACGACTGCAACGAGGCGTTTCTGAAAACGTAGAGTCTGTAACACTGTTCCGGCCCCACAATGTGATATTACAACATCAGCCTTTCTCAGGTCATCCTCTAGAGATGGCTTGAATCTGAAATAGGAGATGGACAGAGCGTCTGAAGAACACTGAGGATCAGACGAAAATACTTTTGAAGGATCAGGTGACGCGAGGGGAACTGAAGGAGCGGAAATCGTCCCTGGTGACAGAGAAGTTACTCGACAGACGTTCTTACGTGAAGTAGGATCATGCGATGCTGACCCCTCTTGTTTCCCGTTTTCGAAGAACAACGTGAACGCCCCTTCCGCGTTCCCAGGAGCTGAGTGGCAGGCCGGAGGCGTAAAAGGAGTGCGTGTTGTGATCTCTTCTTCAGAGTTCAACTCAAAGCCGGGGAGAGTAACAGGTGACCAATTCTTGATGCCGTGTTGTTTCGCGGTACTCCTCTTTCTGCTGTGACAAGGGGATTTCGGGAGGTTCGCAGCAGAAGTATTCGGGGAGGGAAATGCCTTGAGCTGGGTAGCCTGTGGAAGAGAGAAGAAACGTGAAAAGAGGCTAGGAACATCCCCTCTTCCGACTTGAAGGGTGAGAGATCTACAGCCTAAAGAAAAGAGAAGTTCAAGAAAAGACTCCTGAAGAACGGTAGATAACAGTGAATCAAATGAGGTCGTTCCTACAGTCACCAGTACGCGTCTCGGCACGAATGAGGAAGCACGGGGTGACGCATGAGACAGAGACCAAGGAGAGAAGGAAGCCGAGAGAGAACCAGGCGGTCCGGGCTGTGGCGACTTAAGAAAAGACTGGTTACACGTCAGAGAAGACGGAGGGAGAGAGGCTTCTGGCTGGTTCGCTCCTTGACGTACGCTAGAAGCTCCTCCCTCAGCATCCATTCTCCTCTAGCAGCCAGAGAAAAAGCGGCGCTTCTTTACTGCCCAGGAAATCTCTTTCCTTAGGTTGATGTTGCCGCAGAAGGATGACACGCCTTCTCGGTACATCAACGTGTCGCGTCGAACTATCCCCCAATCCGAATCACCAGCAGTAGGGTATTATTACGCAAGCGGAAGAAAAAGAGTAAAAGACACGTACACACACATCCTCCTTCTCTCGCCGGGAGCCTCGCCAACAGAGTAAATAGTCAAGAAAATACTAAAACGCTTCTCAAGCGCCATGGGCCATCATCGCTGGCGGAAGGCACCTGCCAGCGACATCAGCGTACACGGAGGGGGACATAGGCTCAAGCCAAAGACTGCTGTGGAAGAAGGAATTCCAGCTCCTCTTGTCTTCATTCTTTAAATCGCCGTCAGGAATCTGCGAAGAAGAGTCCATGGGACTGCACCTCCCTCGATAGTCGTCTGTACTGATGGGTAAACATCCGAAGAATGACCTAGCACCGCCCTCGAGACGCCAGATATGGACCGTGGAACAGGAGACAACGGTGATAGTGATACCGTCATAGTCTTCACCAATAATTTCTTTTGCAAGAGAAGCTGTGGCCCGGACGCGCCCGATGACGGGAAGAGTCACAGATGACGTGGGATGAGAGAAGTTTACATACGCCAGCATCAGTCCACGGGCTCCCTGTCGCTGTCCAGACCTACACAGAATCTCTCAAAATAAGAGAGCTATCTTTGCATCAGGAGGGTCGAGGGGATTACAGTGCTTTATCTTCCTTTCTGTGGAGCAGGGGTAAATAGCGACAGAGTAACCTGTCTGAGGAAGCTGCAAGTCGCTTGTACACCGAATAGCATGGACAAAAGGGAGGCCCGCCAGAGAGCGAAGAACAGGAACAGTACCAGAAAGGAAAAATCCCCATGCCTGCTCTTCTAACATGGGTTTGGGTGTGTAGTGACCGCACCAGGAGGTGCAGGACAGTGATGTTAGACAGTGCCGGTACGACCTTTGCAAAAGGAAGAAGAGCAACAACACAATCTCGAGAAATATGGTTCAGAACACAGAACTCTCAGAAAGCGCAGTCAACGACTGGAGAGGACCGCTTCCTTTTCACCTGCATGCTCTGCCACGGCTCCGTACCTTTTTCGGGTCAGAATCCGGAGGAGACCGCATGCGTCACTCTCCGCTCCTATCCCTGGTGCCCGGGAATGCTATAGAAATAGAAAAACGCCTTGTGCAGCAAGAAGCAGAGAGCGAAGCTGGAGTCTGACTTCGGACGGGAGAAACCGGAAACGTGAGCCTCCACCTAGATCCGTACGGAGACAAGTAGAAGTCGAAGTGACTGGAGAAGTGGACGCTATTGAGTCGGTCTTCACTAAGGAGAGTGTTCGCAGCGGTGTGTGCTAGTAGGGGAGGACTGCGGATTGCTTGCTGCAGCTGCGGCGGCTACTGAGAGGAGGCAGGGAGAGGGGCTGGTGCATTCGCGCTCAAAAATGCAGTCCTTGGTGTTTGAATGCCCTCCTTCCACAAGGTTTCTCATAGGCCTTCGCCTTTTTTTTCTCTTACTTTAGTGCCAATTTTTTTTTAAAGTTGGGCTCCGTGGGGGCTCTCGTGTACTTCGAAACAGCCTTGTCCTTGGGCTGTATCTTACGAAGTCTTGGGGTGTCTTCACGACGCCGCCTTTGCTTCCTCCCCCGCCCCCCCTGGCTCCAACTGCTGCTGCAAGTTCTTCTACTTTCTCACTGCGGCCCTTTCGTCTGCTGCTGGCCTTGTGTGAGTTACGGTGGAACGATTCTCTTCCACTTGCGAAGAAACGGAAAGTTACTTATCGAAGCGAGGCCGAACTCGCAAAGGTATTTCTAGGCTTTTCCTTCTCCTTGTGTTTTTCCTGCGGTTGGATTTCTGAACAGAAACGAAACAGCGCCGTCTCCCATGTCCGTTGTAGTTGTAAAAGAAAGGCCGTCGGTTGCAGCAGAGGCAGTACCTCCGACGTGTTTTTTTCTGTTGTTCTCCATCATTGAGACCCGGTTTCTTCGGAGTTTCTAAGTGTTCTTCTGCAACAGTCGCCTATTGGTCTCCTTTAGCCGACTTCTGGACAAACGGCGTATGCATCCAACTTTTCTCGACAGCTCGCATGACACTTCTGCAGTCGGTTGAATCTGCGCGTGCCACTGTCTCCCCGGCCTCTCTTCCACTTTCTTCTTCTGCTTGCTCGGGATAGAAGAAAGGCAGATGACGGCAGCTGGTGCTGTATCTACTCTTCTATCAGGCGTGCCGACGCCTGCTCATACGCAGATTCTGTCGTCCGTTCCGGGCGTCACAAGAGGGCCTCTAAAAAGCGAATTGTTGCTTCGGCATCGTAGTTGAACCTGGATGGAGCTCCATCCCCACTCCTATGCTTCCCGTGAGATCTTGCGGATCTTAGTCTTCTGTCCTCCCACGTAAGAGCGCTTGTCCTTGGGGGCTATCGCGGAAGAGCGGTTTGTTGTCTTTCGTGTTTTTCTTCAGCTTATCGACACGCCGCGCTGTGCTTCTTCGTGATGATGGGACATAGTGGACCTCACCGTGAACGAGTGGCGCGGTTAGAGCGTGCGCGTCCCTTTCTTACTTTCTTGCTTTCTTCCCGCCCCTCGGCCCAAGTGTGCACACGGCCCCTCCTTGGCGGGCCAGGAAGGCCCCTTTCGTATGCGTCCCTGGTAGCTTTCGACAAGGCATCGTTCCACCGCTGTCCTTCCGTGCCGTCCTCATCTGTCTCGCTCCTTGGGGCTTCTTTGTTTTTTCTCTTTCCTGCTTTGGCTTCCTATTCCCTGGCCCTGGTGTCTGTTTCGTCGGGCGATATTCTGAAGGCTGGGGGGCACGCTTCTCTTTCTTTTTGCCACGGATCCGCCGGGCTTCCTGGTTTGTCTCTCTGGTGACGAGAAACTCCCTATTTTGGAGAGCTTCCGAGGTACTTCGGTTTCCTCTTTTTTTTCAATGCTCTGGTCTTGACTTTTTTCCCGTGCACTCCTTGTCCTCCCCCCTCCCTTCCCTACTCGTCGGCTACTTTCGCAGGTCTCTTGTGTCGCCTCCGCCCAATGCCCCTCTTGTTTTCTTCACTATTCTCCCAATGTCGCTCCTGCCCCCTGACACGGACATAGCAGACTACGGCCGAGTGAGAGTGCTACTCTTTCCCACAGATGGCACCCCACCGGCCATCTTCGCCAGAGAGGCTTCGGCCCTCATGGAGGCATTCGCATTCGTTCCTCTCGCTTCTCTTCCTCTGTCTCCAAACGATCCGTACCTTCAACCATTCGTCAGCTCCGTCCCCGTATCTTCTGCTCCTTTCTTTGGCGGTAACGCCGGATCTATCTCAAACAGTGTCCACGCTGGTCAAGAACATTCGTCTTCCTCTCTTGGTCTTCCCTTCAGTAATACTTCGTCTACTTTATCTCCAGGGTCGCAGACTTACCCTGGGGGCAGCAGCTCCTCATCCTTAGGGAGTACAAGCAATAAGCATGACGTGTCTACATCTCTTTTCCGGCCAGGAGGCCGAGGAACCCTCTCCCAGCGTCTAGCTGCATCAGCTGCATGCATTCATTGTTCTTTCCAAACCCCGCAGTATGTTTTAAGTGAGTGGGCAGATCTTCATATGCATAAACAGATTTTAGCGGCTATAGCGATCTCTGCTTCTCCTCTTCCTGCGTTTGAAGCTGTTGCTGCAGCCGCTGAGGAGGCTGCAGCATGGAAGGGAGCTGAGCGTTGTAAGCATGAAGCACTAGGTGGAAGAGATGCAGAGAAGAAAGAGTTCCCATGTGATGACGTTCAAGAAAACAGTGAGCATCATTCTATGAAGTCGTCAGGAGAGCAGAATCAAAGTGATGTGAGTCTCCTTCAAGGTTCTTGTACTGATAAACACACCAGTGGAAAGAAGAGGCAAGGGAGAGACTCACCTCTGTCCTCGTATCAAGACACTCGACAAGAGGGTCGAACCCGGGTAGCTGCCGCGGCGGCTAAGGCAGCAGTGAATGCAGTTCGACGGGAATACGAGCAGTTTCGAAAGATTTTAGAAGAAGACTATCCTTCTGTTTTGGTACATCGTCTTTTCGTAGTCCCGCCTCCTTCTGCTGTCTCTCCTGCTGCCGCCGCTTTTTTTGCCCCTCCAACCAGACCGGGGCATGACCGTGACTTGTTAAGGGATGCCCAGCGTCAGCTCGACAGTGAGTCTCTTGCCTCCGCTCTTGCATCTGTGCCTTCTCAACCTTACGATGAACACATCGTCTATTTCCCTCCTCTTCTGTCAGACGATCCAAGGGTCTCTTCTCAGATCGCGACTTTGAATCCCTCTACTACCCCCCTTTTCGCCGCAGCGAAAGAAGACTTCTTCCTCTGTCTCTTAAAACAGTTAGGAGCTCTCACACTACGGTCTGCTGATAGGTGTCCACCTCTTCTTACTCCTTTGGATTCCTCTTCTCTCCAACCTCCGACGAACGTAGGGGGGGGCGCGAACGGTCTTTTGAGCGCTAGCTCTTCTTTTCTTTCTTCTTCGCATGCGTCTTCTATCTTCTCTTCCCCTCGCGGTGGGACGGGGCCCACTCAAGCATCTAGTCAGTTACAGTTGCCAGGGAAGGGGGATGGTGGAACAGCACATGTCGCGTCTACAGGTGGCGCTGTTGTTACTCAGTCTTCTTATAATTCTTCACCTACAGGTTCTCCTCGACGCTCTCCTTTTCCTCTTGCTGCTTCGGCTTCTGCGACAACATCTTCCTCTGCTTTGTTACGATTGTTACCCGCCAGACTTCAAAAGCAAGTCGGCGATGCCCTGCTGTTGGGTGGGGCACCAGCCTCTGCTGCTGCAGTGTATGTACAGGCTGCTGAAGCGTGTCGGACACAAGGTGATTCAGTGTGGCAAGCTGCCGCCATTGAGGGGCAAGCTGCGGCTATTTACGCCTTTATAAGAGGGATTTTGCTCCAGCTAGATCCCCGGAATAGTCATTCCCTCGTTTCGAATACCCGGGCTTTAGACGCCAGTAGAAGTGGAAGTGGAGACGCTGCTTCAGACCGCTCAGTTGGCAACGCGAGTGACACTACCGCGGCAACCTCTTCAGCGCATGCAGGAGGGGCCAAAAGTTCTTCCTGGTGGGGCTTTGATGGGGGAGGGGAAGGGAGTACCGACAGTAACGCACACGGCCCTGTAGACCAGACAGGATCGGCCGGCGGTAACCTGGTGTCATTCCCGGGACCGATCGAAGCGATTGTTGCGCAGTGTACTCAGCGGCGGTCGAACGCAGCTGCCGCGGGCCTTCAATTTCCCTCTTTCTTGCCCGGGAGAGACGGAAGCGCCGGAGGCGCGTCAGGGGGACCCCACTCAGGGATAGGAGGAGGAGGAGGCTCCGGGGTGGGAGGTACAGGAAGTGGTGCCAGTACAGAACGGGGGGGAGGTGGGAGCAGCACGACGGGGCTCATCCTTGGTGCAGGGGCGTTAGGATCGACGTTCTTGGGAGGTGGTGCAGCTAGCCACACCCAGCAGACACAGAATGCAGGCGGCTCAAATGTGGCAGGAGGGGCTAGCGGAATGGGAGGAGCCGGCGGAGGTCTAGGGTTAGACGGGACACTCGGAGGAAGTGCTGCTTCGTCCCGTCAAGTGGTTGCGGCGGTATCGTGTCTGGTCCAATCGGCAGTAGATGCAGCTTGCTTGAAGCTTCGAGATGCCGCGCATCTATACCATTGTCATCCGGGCTGCGCGCTTCTGCACGCGTCCACGTCATTGGTTCTCTGTCGACTTGTCGCCCAGTTTGGCTCAAAAATCGAGAGTCTGCAACTCATCAGCTCGGTAGCCGAGAAAGCGAAACGCTTGGAGGTTCAGGATTTTGTTGCATGCCTGTCGTCTTTAGCTGCATTGTGTAGCGCCATCGGAGCGTTCAGAAAGCTTGCGTTTCTTTTACATCGTGTATGCATGGCTCTCATGGAGGCTAAACGGTGGGGAGCCGCTCATTATGCAGCAGCTGTAGCTGCTCCCTGGTATCATCTTGCTCTTCTTGAGTTACCTCCTGGAGACCAGCTGCACCCTCTCGCACTTTTGAATGGCAGTGGCTCTGTTGGGCCCGATTTGGCTGCCTCTTTCGGGCTGGTGGGCCCCGCTGCCTCCTCTTCCTGGGCAGGACATCGTAGTCCTGTAGGGTCAACGCGATTAATAGATGGCCTGAGACAGGAGAGACAACGCACGGCTTACATGATTCCGTCAAGCCTTCACGATAGCTATGACAGGACTCCTTTCTGGAGACACCAAACAGCAGCTGCTGCAGCGGTATGTAGACAGCAGGGACTACTAGACTGGGACGCGTTAGCCGATGCAGCTGTAGCTGCTTCTTGTTCGCCTATGTTTGCTCCTCCTGGGACGGAGTCGTCTTTCACACCGGGGGCAGCATCTATTTTCTCTCCGTTCAAAACTTCTGGAGGAGGCTCATCGTCAGCCACAGCAGTTGCAGCTCTTGGTGGGAGTGCAGGAGCAGGGGGAACTAGAGGGAGTGGCGCAGGTGGTGGTGGCGGCGGTTCTCCTGTCCCGGCAGCGAGACCAGGAATGATGCTTGGTCTTCTCGGTAAACAAAATGGAAGGAAAACTGGTGGAGAATGGAGAGTATCATCCTCATCCTTATCACCGGAGGATTTTGCTTTCGCCTTACATCTCCTGAGACTCCGACGTACACTCCGGCAACAGCGTCATACGCCAGATGGAATCAGGTCTCCGGGAGGAACCTCCTCGAATTGCTATGCATTTCCACCTCCCTTTTTTCTTCGCAGGTGGCAGGCTTCTTTGACGCCAGCCCCTCTTTCTCAGCGTGTAGGAGGAGGTAGTGTGAGTTTCGGGGACGGAGAAAAAATGTTAACGTCTCTTCTTCCGGCAGCGATGGGACGGGGAGGAGGGGGTGTAATACCGTGTGTGTATCCGCCGCGGCCTCCTTTTCCAGTGAGCAGCTCAGCGTCTTTAGATTTTCTAGCTGAGCATCAAAGGAGAGTCAGATTCACTTGGGGTGGAGGGGGAACATTTGGAAGGGGAGGCAGGGGTAACCAACCTGGAGGGGGTCTGCCTCTAGGTACTAGTTCTTTGCTTCTTCCTGGCTCAAGCGTCACAGCAGCATTAGGGGGAGGTATGAGGGTATGGTGGCCTGCGGTCCAGAGTAGGGTATTACATATTCTGAAGATTTCCAGTGAGCACCTTGGGGATCCAGGACGAGTGGCTTGGTATGCTTGCGCTGCTCTTAAGGTCCTCTATCCCGTCATCGATCACAAGGCTCAAGCGAATACCATTATGCTTATCCAGGTGAGAGAAAGTCCCACGACATTTGGATGATAAGGACAATAGTTGCGACGACATTTCCACTACGGACATACGAAACGCTAATGGGGCTAAGTAGTATGTACGCGTATGTGTACCTGTAGATACGTGCATATGCATATACGTTTACTTGAGCACGCATATACGAGTGCCTTTTCAACATGTGTTCATGTGCACATACATAGGTTCGTTGTAGTCGGCGGCTCGCCTTCGTGCTACTTCTGCACCTTCGTCAAGCTGTCTCTAGGGCGGTCGAAGGAAAGTCCCGACATGTATAGCACATAGTGAGCCCTGCCCTTATGCAAGTGACTGGAATGAGGGGGCTAGGGGCCGAGTCGCGTCTCTCTGTATGGCCTCTGGGGTGATGCGTCTTGGCTGCCTCTCGCAGGGGTTTCCAGTTCAGCGTACGCTTGGTTTGTGTATGGCGCACAGTTCTCCGAGAGAGGGCCAAGGCTCCTTTTTCCGACTTGTGTTTCTCAGGCGGCAGCCGGGCGGAAGACGACTCCATTGGCTCTTCCTCCTTCCCTCACTGTCATGTCTCGCCGCGCTCCGGGGAACACACCAAAATATCTTCTTCACCGGCCTCGGGGTGTTGTGGGGGCGAGTGGATCGGGTGTCTCTTCATCTCAGAGGGCTAAGACCGGCCGCGGAGCTATTGGTTTCGGTTCCACAGCAGGTGCAAGGGGAGGCGGGTCAGGCGGCCTGTCATCAGGAAGTCACCGAAGTACTCAGGACGACCATCTACAGTTTGTGGGTGGCATGTGTCAGGGAGCTGCGCCTCCTTTACCTCTTCTAGCACGTATACAACCTGTCATAGATGCTTCTGTCGTTCTCAGGGAGGTAATCGGAGACTCATCTCTCGCTCGGAACCTCTTAGAAGAAGGCGGTCCTCTCATCTCAGACGCTGGGGGAAAGCAGAAGAGTGAAGTTGCCGTGCAAAACGCAGGGGGAGGGGACGGAAGTTCCAAGCAACTTAGAGGGTGGTGTGGGAAAGCAGATGAGATAGAGGACACAAGAACTGACGGAGCTGAGGGGGGAGCAGACAAGAAGAAGGATGTAGGTGAGGAGGAAAAAAAGAAGCCCGTGTTGATGTATAATCCTTTTGCGCATAAGAGTCGCTTAACAGGGGGGACAGGAGGAAGAGCAGGAGGGGGCGCAGGGGGAGGTCTTGGAGAAGATGATGAGCTTCTTTCGGCTGCCGGACAGTGGGTTAAAGGGGAACTAAGAACTGTTCAAGTGTCTGTAAGGAATCCTCTTGGAGTTGAATTGGTTTTAGATAAAGCCAAGGTCATGACATGTGGAGCCCACGCAGAAGTTTATCCTGTTACTGTGTTGGTACCTCCCTCGGCAACCCACCAAGTCACCTTTGAGGTAAGCTTAGTCTAGCAGATTACTGTCAAGAGGTCGGAATCATCTTCTAATGGTCTGCTGCATCGTATATATGCGCTCCGTAGCTCAGTTCTCATGTCTTTTTCTCAACCAAACACCCGAGTCGTCAGCGCTCTACTTCTAGCTTGCCGCTTTACACTCGGGAGCCTGGTTTATGGTTCAGCAAGAACGAATTTTTCTGTCACTCCACACTAGCAGAGCAGTCGTGAGCCTTCCCGTACAGCTTAAGATAAGAGAGTACTTAATCTTGCCGCGATCAAGCGGCGTTTCCTTTGTGGTCAGGGTCGGGGATGGGACGGGGNNGGGGGTCAGGGAAAGGACTCATTTCGGGGGATCTGTTGCTTGTTTTGTGTTTGTTTTCCCTCATTTTCCTTCACAAGAGTGAGCCATTCCTGCGTCCTATGGGTAGTGTACGAGAGATGTGTGTTTACGCTGTGTGGTTTGTCTCCGAGAAAGAAAAAGTGAGGGAGGGCGGCCGTCACCGATGTCTAGTCTGTGTGTATGTACGTCTCCCTATGTATGTGTATAGGTTACAGTATTGCCGAAGGAAGAAGGCCGTTTGTATTTTACCGGTTTGACGTACACACTGAACAAGCTTCAGTGCACTCAGCTATTGCTGAATCAGAGCTCTCGCCTCGCGGCCATCCTTGATCTTCAGCAGCAGGCAGGAGATTCAGTAGAGAAATCCTCGGCGAAGAAGACCAGTCAGTCGTCAACCGCAGCTAAAGGGACATTGGCTATGACCTCAGAGAAAAAGACTCTTTTATCTTCTCCGGGAGCCAGCAAGACTATCTTTGGAGGTGATAAAAGAGGAGGGGCGGGAAGTCTGTGGCGTAGTAAGATAGAGGCCGAGGACAAGCCCGTGGAAGACGACGCCGACCGTCAAATCGAGAGTCTGCTTCAGGTCACGGAGGCTTCGGTAGATTTGCTCAAGTGAGGCGATTCTTTACTTGCCGGTTCTGCTTGCGTAGCAACCGTGTCTAGATGCCACGGCTTGAAGAAGTACTTATCCGCTTCCGTCCGCTATATATGCATATAGCTATCTGTGGTTGCGCACTTATACGTATATATGTGTGTAGAGATAGACGCGTATATATACATAAGAAAACCAAAGTATTGGCATCTTATGCATGTATACCCGTAGATGAGACCCATTGTTTGTGTGACCTGTCTTTGTTTTCGATCATTTTCGCTGGCAGATTCAGCGCAGCTGCATGCGTGGAGGTTGTCGCGGAGTTGCCTCTCCTGAGGGTGTCTGTCGAAGCACACTCGACTCCATCGCCTCCTCCGACTCGCTCTCTTCTGGGATCATCTGGTCGTCCTCCTTCAATTGGGTCCGGTGGTGCCCCCTTCTATGGCCACCAGGGTGCAGCATACAGCTCTTTGTTTTATCCTAATGCGTACCCTTCTCATCGACGCCGATCAAATACATGGTCTAGAAGAGATTACGTCGATGGTCCTCCGCTCCCGCGTCCAGTGAGGTCTACAAGTAGCTGGCTTGAGGCAGACTGGGGAAGTGGGGGAGGGGAATCAGCATCACCTTCAGGAGGAGGTTTTGTACAGCAGTCTTACATTCCTTCGTTGAAGAAAGCTACGAGGGCTTTGTTTTCTCGGAGCTTTTCGCGGCCGTTCCTGACGCAATCCTCTGGTGGTCTGTCTCCGTCGTCTTCTCAAACAGCTCGGAGAAAAGATCCTCATGTGTCACCTTCCAGAGAAGGCGGAGGGGGAGCACGTGGGCGCTCAGAGAGCCCCGCCTGCGGGACATTAGACAGTGCTCGGCGAGGGGGCCAAAACCGTCCTGAGGACGATTCCTCCAAGTCCACGTCCGGTCCTCTCTTGAAGGGGCAACAGGGGGCGCGACGTCTAGTGCGAGCAGGTAGCAGTCAACTGGTGAGTGGAGGGGAAGGGAGTGGAGGAGGGGCCAGTCGCAGCGGGGGACGTTTAGCGGGTCAAGGCTTCTCTCAGAAGACCATGGAGGGAGGCGGAGGTTATTCTTTTTGGGGTAGGCAGCCAAGTCGGAAACGCATAATGGCTCCTGCTTCTTCTGACGAGCTGCAACCGGGAGACGGGGAAGACGTGCCCCCTCCCTCCTCGGTGGGGGGCAGAAGAAGGGGCTGGAGAGGCATGTGGAATGGTAATAGCAGTAGCGGAGAAGGACAGAAGTGGCGAGCAGCAGGAGAGCCATGGAACGCTATGACACATGCAGATGATGACTACGGGGCCGACTCTGACTTCATACGTCAGGACGATTCTTCCACCTTCTTGTCGTCTTCTTCTTATAGTGATGTTGATGAGGACGAGGAACTTGCTCGTCTTCTGTTCTACAGACGTGACAGTAGTTCGAGTGCATGGGGGGGGGGTGGAGCAGACGGAGGTCGGTTGCACAGAAGAAGAAGCTTCCGCTGCCCTGCGTGTCGCTATTGTTGGGGCTATAGTGGTGATCCGGTACATTCGCCGGGATGGGATGGGATACCTGGTGACGACGGGGGGAACTATATGAACTGTAATCTATGCGATTCATGTGGGCATCCATCCACTGGACTTAGTGGAGACGAAGGACCGTTTTCCGGGCAGGATGGTAGACTGATGGGTTCTTGTGCTCGTTGTCAACGCTATGGTCGTGCACGCTCCAGGGAGGGTCATGATGGGGGAGGGGGGGGACTGGATCCGATCAGTGGTGGAGAAGATGATGGAGAAGGACATTTCCTTTCGTGTCCGGCGTATCATCATCCTCATTTCCGTCGCCGAAGATCTTTGCATCATAGACGGTCATCCGGATGTGGTAGTATAGGTGGAGGCCATAGTACTGCTGTTGTGGGTGGAGGTGATCCAAGGCATTCCCCTGTCTGGGAAGGCCAGCATCGCATCCTGTCTGTTCAGATCGAGAACGTTGGAAGGGTTCCTGTACGGGACTTACAATTTGATCTGCTTAAGGCAGATGGTGAGCCTCCAGCTAATGAAGAAGAGGCTGCGATTCTTAAGAAGCACTTTCAAGTTCTGTGGCATCCTGGATGTCGACCTAGTAGTCTGGGTCCCTCAGGTACGGTCATTTACTCTGAAGATGCGTTATTACAAATCGCGGCGGGGGGGAAAGAGGGGGAAAACACTGTCAGTCGGAGAGGACCCAGGGGTCTCCCCACCGATGATGATGATGATGGAGGGACAACAGCAGAAGGTCTAGAGAGGCAATCCAGGCGAGGAAGTGGGGCTAAGAGACGACGGAAAATGGCTGGGACAGAAAGACGTCAAGACGATGGTCCAAGTGGCACCGTGAAGGATGAAAATGCAACTGAAACATTGACGAATGCCCACTATGGGAGTGAGAACCCTTCCTCTACATTTGCAGCAGCCACGAGAAAGACTAGAGGAATGACGAGGAGAGGCAACAAGTCAAATCGGAAAGGAGGACTTGGGGCGAAAGGAGGTGGGAGCGCAGGAGATACAAGAGTGGATGATGAGAAGGAAAAGAAGAGAGGAAGCGGAACACTCAGTGATAGTCAAGTTCTTATTTCTCCAGGTCAGAAGGTCCGTATGCCGTTACGGTGCATCGCGAGCGCGGAGTGTAGTTCCTGCATTATACGGTAAGCAATAAGCAAGGGAGTGGAACGTGCCTGTAGGACAGCCATTGCTTTTTCAGCTCTTTTATCTCGTGGACGGCGGTCGTGTCAGGTTCTGACGGTTGTCTTTGTCGCTGTTGTTGCAGGAGTCGGAGTTGTGTGAGGATGATGGTGCTGCAGTACTACTACTACTACTACGGCTGTGCTATATCTGTCACAGACAGTGGCTGTGTAACTCTTTCTTCTCTTTCGTCCCCCCCTTCTCGCCAGTTTCACTTGGGTGACTGTCGAGTTTGTATAAATTCTGTCGTGTTGTCCCGGGGTTCCCCCCGTAGTCTCTCGCGTTGTTCTCATACGCGTGTCCTGGGGGAGGACACGCACGCCACATCTCGCCTAATGTCCTTTCTGGTCTATCGTGTTTCTGTTTTTTTTCGTCCGAGAGAGAGGGGAGGCTAGTCCAACCGGAATACACGTCTTGGGTGGCGGCGTCTTTTTCTCTCTTTCTGGGTTTCGCGGGAGTTTCATCTGAGGTAATGAAGATCAGCATATCTTCTTGGGCTTGTCCTAGGTGAATCTCTGATTGCCGTGTTAAGAAGCGAGTCCTGTCTTCACACGACGCTGTCAGGTCGTTTTGATAAATGAATGCCTATGCTGTTGTTTTTTGGGGATTTATCGTTACACATAGTCAGTTGTACAGCACATCGACCTGAAATCACTTCTGCTTATCTTTTTGCAGTGTTTATGTTTCTTTCCATTCAGAATTAGTTACTCGCATAATCCGTCAAGCTCTTTTCATCGCCAAGTCTTACAGCCATTGTCACTACGGGTCCAGACGGGGCTTCAACTACGGCCCCAGGGGCTGAACATTTTTCCTCTCGTGTTTTTCGGGCATCAAGCGGTCCTGAAAACTTTCTTTTCCTTCCCCACCTTGTTTTCTCGAGATGGCTCTTTATTCCCTCTTCTCTTTTCTCCCTCGTTTTCATCGCCGTCATCCAGCGTTCCAGCTGCTCACCCCAATAGAGGAAGAGGGGAAAAGGTACCTTGGGCATCGTTACCTGACTCAGATGCGACGGGTGTCGGAGGAGAGGGTCCATCGAACACCGGAGTTGTACTACCTCCACACGCAGCCTCACGAGACGTGCTGCATGCCACAGAAGATCTAGAGGACGTTCAAGGATTCTCAGCGGCAGGAGGCGCATTCAGGAAGATGCTCACTGGTCACATGAACACGACATATCCTTCTTCACCTACTTCGTTAGCAAGAGGCACAGAGCTAGGAGGAAGAAAAGTAGGAGTGGCAAGGCCAGACGAAGACATCATAATGAGACCTGGGTTTTCTGGGTTCGCATCCAGCGTCCTCTCCACTCTGACACATCGGTTCGATCATCGGAGCTGTCTTGTATGTATCGATTTACAAAACTTCGCCTCGGTTGCCTTTGAATGTTTCACGGCTTGGGCCGGAGGGACTTCGGGCGGAAGAAGAGGCACAGAACCGGCAGCGTGTTGCCTGGCTCCAAACGACTCTCAATGCAGGTAAGGAGAAGAAATATTCTTTGTCGAACTGTTTTATTGTGTTTACGAGTCTACGGACGTCCTTAACAGGAAAGATCCCGGGTCTCCCACGGACATGGTGTGTAGCAAGGTGAAAAGCACATTCTTCGCCTTCTGATGTGGGAGAGGAAGGAAACGCTACGACCAGTTTGTGAAGGTACGGAACAGACGTGAAAGATACATTTTGTGAGCATCGGGCGCATTTATTGTGTCTGTGTACGTATATATACAGAGATTCATGTGTATAGATAGATACATGGCGGGGGATATAGATTTGGTGAGAGAGTACTAGCCTGTACATGCTGAACTATGTACCCTCGAGAAGTTCTCTGAGCATCGACAGTCAGACCCTGTTGCAGCCGTGAGTAGTCTTTTGCCGTCGGTGTCTTCTCAGATGGGCTTTGTGGGTTCGCCGGCCTCGTTTGAGTCGGGAGACTCTTCAGAACGCGTCAAGTGTCGTCGAAGTTCTGGATAAGGAGCTCGATATACATTGGAGATGCTTTCCTTCTCAAGAAGGAACACTAAAACTTTTGACTTTGCTTCAGCGCGCTGCGGCATCGTCATCATCATCGTCCGGCAGAACGTCTCGTGGTCGTGGCAGTTCACCTGAAAGAGGAGAAGGAGGAGCTGGAGGTGGCCCTGGTCAAGCTTCTTCACGATCATCTTCTAGTCGGCCCGTTAATTCTAGCGGAGGAGGAGGAGGTCGGTTCAGTGGAGGGAGCTCACCTCTAGACACTTCTTCATCCTCTGCACGGCGGCGTGGTGGTGGCGGAGGTGCAACTAGAGATGGGGGATCTCTGTTGAGTGAAGAGAATAGTAGAGGTGGATTTAGAAGAAGTCTGTCATCCTCACGCCGGGGGGCAGGAAGTACTGGTAGAGGAAGAATAGGAGAGGAAAGAACAGGTGCGGGGGGGTGGGGAAGAAGAGGTGACGGAGGAGAAGGAGGAGGTAGAGATGAAGGAGATGATGATGAGAATGTGCTTCTTAGACCTCAGCAGCTTCCACACTTCAATGCTCCTGATGTAAGAGAATTTTTTGCTTTTCTTTTCATCGAACGGTGAAATTCTACAGATTCCATTGCTTCCGAACTCGGGGCTTTGTGGTCACGTAAGGTTCTCTCATGCCTGCGTTGCGGCTTTTCTCCGTGTGACACCTGCGTTGACGAAGAACAGGTAACACCTACGCACAGATAGCAACGGCGGTCGAGCTTTCCCTTGTGTCGCAGTTTGTACCGCTCCATCCAAGGCCAGTCCAGCTCTTTGTTGACGAGAAGGAACAGAAAACACCACCCCTACATCCATGTGATGAATCAGAATCATCTTGTCATTTCCTTTTATGAGTGATGTCCGTGATGATAGGGCTAGCTATTGGAGCACGGTCATTGACCTGTCTCCCGAGATTCTTCTTCTTTTTGAAGCGCTACTTTTGCTGGCTCAGTAGAAATTCTTTTCCGATGTTTCGTAGGTGGATGCGAACCACGGTGCGAATCACAGGGGAGAGGGCAGGGACGAGGTCTTTTTTCCACTCTTTGGCATCATGAAATGCTTCTCTAAAAACCAGCGAATATTCTTTGCATGTTCTGCGTGTCTTCTCCAAGAGCGTACCCAGATGACTTTCTCTCCTTTTTCCAGCTTGGTATCCACGCTTGTTCTTTCGATTTTTCTACGTTTTCCACCTTTGCTCTTGCCTTCATTTTCAGCTCCTCATTCGTCCGCGGGTAGTCACACAGTCCCAGCTGGAAGCAGCAGGAACACGTAGAGGTGGAAGTGCTTCATCCTTCGCTGGTCTCTTGTCTCCGCTTCGTCGCCGTCGGTCGTCACGGCGGGTTAGCTGTGCGTCGATGGCTCTATCATACGCGCCGAGTAGCTTTGAAGGAGGGGAGGCTGCCGAAGTACCCTTAGGCCCTGAGCCTTACCCTGTGTTATCGAATCGTCACTTAACAAGTCAGACAGCTCCTTTGTCTCCAAGACCATCTGTTCAGTGGGCTCCCTTGATGCCTGGTTGTGGAGGGGAAGACCGAGATGACTATAGACGGCGAGCAATGGCTGCTAATATTCGTGGCCAGTCGTTCTCGAGGGGGGGAGGTCGTACGGATGAAGAGGAAGAAGATGAAGGGATAGGAAGACGTGAGACAACCTCTGCCTGTGGTTATGATCCTGTTGAACAAGGGGAATTGACTCCTGCGACACCAGCAGCCGTTCGCCTAGGACCTGATTGTTATAAGGTAGGGTTCCTAAAGGTATATGATGATTGGTGCGTATACTCGTGGATTGTAGAGAGAGAGAGAGAGAATGACTGCGAGCGACCAGTGCGTATCATGAACACGCGTACATACACACTGAAGTGACCGACAGGGGGACTATATAGAGAGAGATGTGTGTCAAGGACTTTTCAGTAGGTGGTCCTACTTACTCGCTGATTATAACCCTCCCCCCCCCGTGACAGTAACAGAGTAGTGTGTAGTTGAATGATATGCGCACAATTATTCGTACTCTGTAGAAAACAGTTTTCGCCCCACCTCAAGGCGTTGAGTGGTCTGTGTAAAGAAGAGAGACAGCTTTTTTTCCTTCGGAATTCATTATTGGATGTAGTTATGCTGCCTCGAAGTACTAGTCCCATGTTCTTATAAACCTATGGAGTACATCACGGGCAGCTTAGCTCTAATGTGTGATGGGTTCATCTTTTATATCTGATAAGCGTTGGGAGGCATAGAACAGCTTTGCTGTGTATCTGATGTACAGCGGCAAAGCCACTAGGTGGGTGGGGAAGGAGGGGAGGGGGATGTTTGGTTGACGTCGGGTGTCTGTGTCACTTACTTGCGACCAGGTTCAAGCTACCAAGTCACTTTCTACCTCGCGTGATTTATGACGTGGCTTCCGTTTTATGCGCAGCTATCATTGATGAGTCTGTAAGGAGTAGAGTACACTCTTTGTGGCGGCTGCATGCAATTATCTCCACGTATCTATACAGTTCGATAGTACAACACGATTTGGTAGTGCACTTTATCCGGACCCCTGTTCTTATTTCTCTTCTCTTTTTCTTGTGTTCCCTTACAGATTCCGTTACACGAGCCTGTCACTTTGCAAGTATACGTGGAGAACCGGCATGAAGTCCCTCTTCACCATTGTACAGTTTTTGTGATACCTTTCGTTCATGGAAGCTCACGCGTTCCTGATGGACTCCTCTGGTCAGGGAGTCTTAGTCATGATCTCATAGAACCTATTCCGACATCCCGTTCACGACGCATGCAAGCCAGGCGTCTTTTATCGGCCCGCCTGGCCCTGTTGGAGCGTTCTCTGGTGCGGTCCCAACAGCTTCTCGGGACAGGAGCGGGAAGCCTTAGCAAAGGAGTGAATAGTAGTGGTAGCTTCAACCCACTCTCTTCCGCCTCCCTTGAAATGTCGAGAAGTTTATCACGGTCTGGTGATCTGAAACCTCAAGTAAACAGCGATCACCTACAACGACGAAGGAACAGTACGAGCAGTGCCTCATCTCCCTCCCAGGGGCCTACGCGAGAGGCTGAAGAATATGACATGCCTGCCAAGGGCTCGAGACGTCTTTCCTTTTCCCGGTCGACGCCTGATAGCAAAGATGCCTCCCGGTTGAACGATGGAGAGGGGGTTGCCTCGCATAGCCATCTCAACAGTCCTGGTGGTACCAAAACAGCTGCTGAAGGAGAACACGACCCAAAGGCCACGAGAGACGCACCAACAGTGGACGAGGCAGTAGGTGATGAAGCTTGTACGTCCCGGAGAAGAAGACTGAGCCCCTTATCTTCTAGTAGAAGACGGAGCCAAAGCGCTAGTGGTGATACTGAGGGGGGTCAGATTCATAGTAAGATCGATATTATTGTGTCTGATGGAGGAGGAAGAAGAGAGGGGGGGGGAGAAGCTTGTCCTGATCTTATCTCTGAAGGAAGGGAGAAAGAAAAAGATGGTCTTTCAGAATCTCCAGCGTCGAAAAACGATGCCCGTGAATCTTTCAAAGGTAACCGTTTAACAGTACAGAGAGAGATGAAGTCGAGCGGCGTTCGCAGCAAGGATGATAGTAGTGGTGGCAGGATGCCATCCCGTTCTACCAGGGAAGGAGGGGGAAGACGGAGGTATTCTCTCAACGAGGGCAGTGGAGAAGAATTGTCTAGCATGAAGCCAGGAAGTAGCATGAGGCTTGATGTTGGTGGATGGGACCCCTTGACAGCAAAAGAAAGATATAGTAGAGCTTCAAGGGGAGAAGCACAGGGGGAGGGTAGCTGGGAAAGTACAATGAGTGGAAATGATTATCGGTGGGAAGGTCAGGGTGAAAGGGGGGATGCGGGTTTTGCTGGTCCTAGTGATCTACCTGAATCGGAAGATCTCGCAAAGCTTCTAGGTGTAGGAGCAACAGCGGCTGGGATAAGAAGGCTAGAACGAAGGCATGGAGCAGTCCTGTGTCATCGCGTAACCTTAATGGCTTGTGTCCCAGGGATGTTTAATGTGGCCGTTGCGGTCTTAGTACGCCCTGATAATGTCATGTGGTGGCATTATCAACCGGTACGACTTATTGCCTAGTGCGAAGGAGAATAGAGGAGAAAATGCATCAGGAGAGAAAGAAAGAGACAAGACGGATATAAATAACATACGACATGCGATTCTACATGCAGTAAAGACGCCTCTCTTTTTCTCTTTGCGCATATACATATTTTACCTATGTGCACGTGGTGACTGGTGTCTGACTACTGGCTCACGGGCCAGTGACGCGGAAGAAACCGGTACGCTGTTTTTGTTTCCTTGTGAGTGAAGGCGGGAGAGGTTGCGATCAAGAGGGAGCGAGAAAAGCTTCCTGGCAAGAGGGCCGCACCCTCCTGAGAATGACGAGAAGAGAGGGTATGGAACGAAAGAAATGTTTTTCGCGTGCACGGCCACACTGTTCAAGAAGAAGTCTCACCAGAAAGCAGTGCTACCGCATGCATATAGAGGATATGCTTCTTTTTCCGCTTAGCCAGGGCAAGCGCTTCCCACTGGTACTCAGAGAGACCCTGCCAGTTAGCAATCCGTATTCAGTCGTCCATGCCGTCGATATTATCTTGTCGGGTAAAACAACTGCTCAGTCGTCGCCCATACGTTAGCGAGAGCGAGAGCATTCTACGTAACGGTGAACAGGATGCTCTTAGAAGGAAAGCTCCGTGACGGGTGGACTCTTCGTTTGGTCCTCATCATTCAGCCTTATATCAAATAGAAAGTGACCGTGTGTTAGACAAGGCCGGCCTATTTGTGTATGAAAAAAGACCCTCGGCCTTGTACCCAGATGGTATCTGACGGCCTGAGGCCCTCCCACTGTGACGGCGGATCTTCTTACCGAGGGAAACGAATCTGCCCCCAGAGCTAGACAAGAAAGTATTGGTCATGGATACTGATGTTGGGCAACGGACATTTCAGTGGCAGGGAGAACTGCTCCTGGCCTTGTCAGCTCCGCGTACAGACAGATCGGGGGCCGGGGTAGAATGCCGTCGTACGATTCGGTGTGGGGTAGTAAGCTGTGCTAGTGACGGCCTCTAGTCTGGCATGTCCGTCCGGGACCCAGGTAGCTCGCTTGTTCCGGCACGGCTTTGTATGGTCGGAGTCCCCTGAGGCACTTTTACACGTCCGTGGCTTTCGCCAGACATGACACAGGCAGGCACCTTGAACACTGGTGGTTCGACGCTACGCGCGTTTCCTCATGAGATGGTCAAGAGTTACGGCCAGCTAGGCTTCCACGTTCATCAGGCACCACGACAGACCCCGAAGCGGAGAACTCACGGAGAAGAGGGGAAAGGTGACTAGTATTTCAGGGATTCATGTCTGTATCAACGCGCTTGGCTTGCCACCCGGTGTATGGGACGAATACCGAAACAGATGGAACCGCCGCCCCGGGGCCCTTCGACAGCTTTCTTGAAGGAACAACCGTAGCTCAACACTGTAAGGACGCTAGCAAGTCTGCACACTCTACACATCCATATAACAGCCCCTAAGCGCGCCCAAGTCGGCACGCACGTCTCTGGGATTCTGATGTGCACAGGTCAGAACGGGCCCGTTGCTCGTGTGGCGCTGGCCGAGAACGGCATTCAGTTCTGGGGAGAACGAAACGACCGAAACAGCGCTTCAGAGAAGCAGACAAGTCTCCAAGACAATAGCCGAATTCCAAAGAGAGAGTGTGTGAGCCACAGTATAGTGTGCTCCTGCGTTACACGCAGCTACGCGCCTCGAGGTGTCTCCTTCTGACGTAAACGTCTCCAGAGGTCCAACTCGCCCTCGGAGACAAGCCTGCGGAGAGTATGGCCGACTGCACTCCGCGTGCATGCATGCATTCTTACATGTGCCCCAGCAAACCGAAAGAAGATATTACAGACCTGCGCACCGACTTGTTCCCGACGTCGCAGATACTTGGTACTTACTTCTCGACTGTTCTCAGGATCTGCCTTCCTCAATTCCTTACGATACAGTACCCACTCCAAACCCAGGTGTACATGCACAGGCGGTCCCGGTTATTGAGGCCTGGCGTGAACGGTCTCACACAGTGTCCTGGATTCACCAGTGCCGTCTTCCACTGAGCTCGGGATTCCCACCCGCGCGAGCGTGTTGTCGCCAGGCAACCGGTGACGTCAAGCTCCGACGAACTGGACATCCCTCCCACCGAGACTGGTTAGGCAGTGTCACAGGTGTCTCGTTGCTGCCGCTGGTCTTCTCGGTCGCTCCTAAGGCGGCACAGTCGTCCGTTCTTCATTTGTCTTCCATCTTCAACACAAACTACAGCACGACTGCAGCTGTTCACGTGGGACTGCGGTCCTCCTGTCGTCTTCCCTGTTCGTCTCAGCAGCAAGACATGAACAAAAGAAAGGCAGGCTTGCTTTCGATCGCGAAGAATACCACGACTACTACGACGAGTCGAGTGCTTTAAATCGGCTTGGGACTACTCCAGAGCAGCCAGGGGGTTATCCCACGACGAAAGCTTTCGAGCGCGATACTGGCGAAGACTTCTTTTCTAGGAGAGCAAGCGCACAGGAGAAGAGTGCATTTGACTGCGCCGTTGCATGGATACGGCAAGGACGGGGCGGGCCCTCTCCCGGGGGGTGCTGCTCGACATGGGAGTGAGATGTGGCGTAGATCTTCTCTGTTTTCAATAGCTCAGCCTTTGTGTTTTTCTTACTGTGTACGACCTGGTGATGCGAATGCAACCCGCCTACAGGCCTTGGGTCATAGCCGTTAACGTCCCTCTTCTTCATGTGAAACTACCGAGACTAGCAGGCCCTCTTATCAACTTTGAGTGGCTAACTTTCGGACAGTAGTCTTCCAGCATTGTCATCCATGTCCGGTCAGCATCTCACAGATACTGTTAGCTGTGGCGTTCTTTTCAGTGGGAATGCCGTCTGTACGTACACCCCACAACGAGCCTACTGTCCGAACGCGTGTGCCAGAAAGAATCCACATTTCCGTACCCCTGCGCCCTACGCTAACTTCATCCACGTGCTGTCATAGCTTCGCCAGACCGTGCACTGGGCAATATATAATGCGGCTGGTCAGCTACACTAAAGTTGTTTGGTTATTGCTCGGGAGAGGAGGGTGTGAAAGAGACAAAGAAGAGCGTAGAGCAGGGGGGAGTAAGCGAGGACGGCAAGAGTAAAAGACTCCATGTTCTCACTACCGGTTGCTATCCGCGGTCAGAGGGTGGCTAGGAAGGCGCTCAGCCGACGGTCGCCACCTCGTGGAGGAGGAGGACGTCATACGGGAAGAGGAGGCGCAGAGTATAAGCCCGCTCTGAAGGACAGCAGTGTAACGGCATGTAGTGAGAGAAGTGCGTACGCAAAGTCCCTGCTGCCGGTTTTTCATCAGCGAGGAACGGCTCAACTGTCATTACAGAGAGAGCAGTCTTCTTCATTTGCCTACCGTCTTGAGGAGACTGAAGAAGACCGGAGGCATTTTAGTCCTTCAGCCTGGAAAAGGGAAGAAGCACGAGCTTCCTTTCACTCCCTATGCGTACGAGGGGACGGCTTGGAGAACTCACTGAGTTCTCAGCCTTTCTTTCATCAGTCGCCTGTTTCAAACATACATCAAAAACAGCTCCGCGGAACTGCGGTACAGAGAAATCGAGCTCTTACTACGTCTATTGGAGCTCCGACTTCGTCTGCTGCCTATCGTCGCGGAAGGTCGACGCGGCTCTGCAGAGAAAGCAGGAGAAGATGCGAATTCTTCAAGGAGTGTCCATTGGGCAAGAACGAGATTCGATGGGAAGTTGCGAGGCGGAAGGAGAATGAGCCGTATGATAGGACGCTCGAGAAGGTGCTAAGAGAGAGAGTGAGGAGGGATAGAGAAGACGAAGAAGAAGGACACTCGTCTCTTTTTCCTTCTCGCCTCTTCATTCCTCTTACCGCATATAAAGATGACAGCAATAGCCTTTCCAATAAGCATAGCCCACTTTTATTCGTCAATGTCCCCAGTGTATTTTGGAGTGATGTAAACCATACGAAAATACTGTTTCATTCTCCCTGCTGTTTTCGCTGTTATCGGGGCTCTCGGCTTCCGCCCGCATACACTGCCGGTAGGCATCGGTCGCAATGGTGGGCAAGAGACCGTGTAGTAAGCCCGTCTGGGAGTAGGCCTGGGCATCAAGAAGAGGAAGAAGGAAGCCGGACAGTCTCTTCGACCGTTCTATTGTCCGCGCCATCACAAGGAAGCGCACGGGAAGAGAAGGCTTTTCCACTTGGAGCGCGCATAGGAAATTCAGGGGTTTCCTTAGGTGATCCTTCTCGTTGTTCTTCTTCGTATCGATCTTCTAGTGTCTCTTCTTCCTGGTTTAAAGTCGGGTCATCCAGATCCCTTTCGACTACAACAGCACCAGCTACTGCCTCAGCCCAACAGCCTTCTTTCTCCCCCTGTGCTCCTCTTTCTTCTCCCTCGTCGTTTTCGTGCTGCCCCACTCCTTCCTCCACGTCTTCTTGTCCGTTCTCTCCTTCTTCCGCTTCGGTCTCCTCTCCTCAGTGCACGGGGAGACCAGACGGCGATGCCAGTGACGGAAAGAAGCGCGAGAGGTTGTTGTCTTCTGTCTTACAGTCAGTCTCTGGTCTATTTCCATCCCAGACGGAGCATGGTGAAGTCGTTGAAATGGCAAGTTCCCTCTTGCATGCCCCGCTGCATGAAGTAGAGGCCTTCATGCTCAGAGAACTTGTGCCATTTGTGTCACGTTCTCATGAGGGCAATCCCCCTTCTCCCTCGTCCCTGTATGAGACCGAAGAACTCAGAATACGACAAGGTAGGATGCGCACGGTCGCGTGTGCTGTGGCTGCAGTGTTGCGATCACGTTCTGATGGGCTCTGTTCTCAGCTTCTCGAGCATAAGTCTCTCTTCTGGGTAGTCTTCCTACCTCGTTTAAGAGACGGGCTTCTTCCGCTCGCGTGTATCCTTCTCTCTGAAGATGTGGAAGCTTCTGTTTTCTCTTCGTTATCGGAGATGAGCTTCAGAAAGAGATGCAGGTCTCTTCCGTCTTCAGAGAAAAACTCTTCTTCTTTTAGGGCGACGGCCCTTCGGCCTTCACTTGCCCGACGAACCGTTCCTAGGACCCAACCGCCAGCTTCTTCCATCCCGCATGCTTCTCCTTCTGCCGTCGTCCTCGCGCATTCTTGTTCCCGTTCACCTCTCGAACACGCGTCTCCCTTGTATTCATCTGTGCGACCGAGTCTTGAAGCGGACCACAAGTCTGCAGCTCTCGCCGCTACCCGTACAGTCTGCCTAGAAGTCCGCTATCGCGCAACAGTATTGACAGGGCTGCTGTCTCTTCATAGTCAGCAGAGCAACTTGTTGAACAGACAACCGCTACTACGCATTCTGACGGAGCAACGGTTCTCCTTTCCTGACGTTGCCCCTCCGTCCAATGAAGAAAAGGGCCCTCGCAGCTCTGAGAGACTTGAGCGACTTGAGTATTCGGGTGACGATGATGAGTGTACTCGGAAGACACCGCGAGAATCGTCGGAGGAGTGGACAGAAGAGAGAGAAAGTTTCCTTAGGTACGTAGCTAGCCAGGCGTCTCTCTTGGTTACACAGAATCTCCCTCTGGTTGCTAAAGGGGCGGAGCTTCTCGAGCAAACAACCTCCGTACACCTAAGGCAAATAGCCGAGTTCAATCGAGCGCGAGCATCGGGACTAGCTACCGAGCGTTCTCGGACAACTTCCCGCTGGAGTGGCCCGGTCATAAGAGACAACACGGGTCGACGAGAGGTGGGTTCTTCGGCGACCATAGCGAGCAAGTCACCGCTAACCGCATCCCGAGAATGTCAGGATAGAAGCTCCAGTGTAGAAGGGAGCAACAGCAGAAGCCACCGTGCTGTACCCGCGCCAGAGGCTGATATGCAGAAGGACGTTGAAGACTATGTGGAGGAGAAGGGATCGGAGAGGAATATGGATTGGGAGAGAAAGGGATGCAGCGATTTCCTCGAGAGTCTGCAGGAGAGTCTTCAAATACTTGGGCAGGCGGCTCTAGACCACGCAGACGCTATGCGACTTGTCACCCTGCTTGCACGCAGGCTTTCTCAGGAGTACGTAAAGACCCGGGACCTCCTCAGCATCACGTCGGATGAGAAAATGAACACCGAAGCGGAACGACTGAGCAAGAAGAAGAGCACAGCGAAGGAGCTGCACGGATCTCTAAAGACACGGAACTTAGGGCACCTGGAGTGGGGTGAAAGCAAGGATGACGTCATCTCTTCAGCCAAGGCGGACAGACCCGTTGTCGAGGATACTGCAGTAGAGAAAGGAGTTCTCGTACCGTCACCTGGTGGAAGTGAGGGAACTGCTCAGGCTACGCATATCGCCGTGAGGGCAGCTGCCAGGGAGCTAATCGGAGGCGTTTCTGCTTATGGCGAAGCTGTCTGGAGACTTGCTGTCACTGCGTGTGTGCCACCCTGCTCCAAGGCGGCAGAGGGACTTCTTCGGCTTTTGGATGATGCCGCATACGGGGGAAATGACACGACGTCCCCCGTTCTTCGTAGACATGAATCCCGGCCCGTCGCCATACCAGGCTATGACGAAGTGATTAGGAAGCAGACGGCGAAGGAAAGTGCGACAGATGTAAGGAGAAGACTAGCAGAAGAGAAGCTGAGCTCTGGACAAAGAAGTCTTCTCAATGCGAAAGACGAGGACCGGGACAGGTTGTCTCAAATTATACGGGAACATGAGAGAGTGAAGAGACCACCACGATGGATCCGACAGGCCAGCGGACGGAGCCGTGTGATGGCTGCAATAGTCCGAGATCTTTGGAATAACTTGGGAGCTGTTGTTCATACCACGAATGCTCGCGATCTCAGTGACCCGGCATTTGCTGTTCTAGGCCGGATTCAATCTCTCCGAGAGCTTCTTTCTCTTCTCGCCGCTAGTACGACTGACATTGGCACATCGTACTCATTAAGGCTCAGGCAACTGCTTTCATCCATTCTATGGCCTGATATGGCCTCCTCACACCTAACACACAGTGCAGAGCGTATTTACCCACAGACGGTAAAACTGTCGGAGCCTCCGACTTCCCGGATGGGCGGCCTCCCCGACACGCTCCCTTGTCACCAGGGTCTATGGGAACTACGGACTTCTCTGGACGTGACGACCCTCGAGTCAGAATGGGTGGAGGCACAGAGACTGGAATTCTCAACGGTCAAAGGTCCGTCAGAGTCGAACGAGTCAACGTCTGAGAACACCCCAGATGTCCTGGGTGACAGTCGGACGTCTGGTCACGAACTGGATCAAGAACCGGTAGTCATCCGGCAAGACCGGCGAGCCACTGTTGAGAAAGAGGAGAGACACCGGAATGCACAGGTAGAGGCAGATACCGAGGGCAGCGAACTGGAGAAGTATGGTGAACTGACTTCCTCAACGGCGGATGCTTTTCAAGACTCGGAGGAGGAGGGGGAGGGAGACGTTCCTCTGCCTACGCTTCATGATACACTGGAGCGACGGGGTGCATATGGTTTGTTGCCGCTTTTGTGGCCTTCAGCACCACTATCTGAGAATATCTTGGGTTTTACTGCGATGGCCATTGAAGAGAAAGAAAGACAATTTCAGTTTGTTGTCGAACGTAATCTTCTTCCTTCCTCGGTGGGAGAAACGGGGGCTAATATCTCGTGTCGGTCGCTTTCCGAACGTACCGGCCGCTATTCTAACGGGGACATACACTCAGCACATCTACCGCAGGAAGCCTACCCCTGGTTCCTCGAGAAACGTATCATACAGGTTGACCCTCATTCAGGCTTTCTCATCCCCTCTTTTGTTCTGGAGAAAAGGAGACGTGTGCAGCTGGCTCGGAGAGAGCAGAGGCTAGCAGCGGAAGAGCTCACAGGAATAAACAATAAATGCCTAGGCCTTACGGTAGCGGACTGCATAAAAAAAGACAAGAGCAGGCGGAGCGCTTACCCAACGCGTCATGTGTGGTGGGTACACGAAGGGCTCGTCCGAGGGAGTCGGCACGCAGTAGAAACCTCCACTCTTCACAATCCAGAGAATGCAAATCGAGGTGCTGTCCCCGACGAAGCAGGTAGAACTAGAGAGAGACAAGACCTAGGGCCTGTATCCGGTTCTCCAAGCACTCAAGTGGAGGGAGGAACTGCGGACATGACTGAACACTCGGCCCTGCTGGAGCCTGATGACGATGAAAATTCTCTTGACGTCTTCAGCGAGGCTCGTCTGGTCGAACTGGAGCAAATGACCAAGGAGTCTCTGGCGGAACTCCTGGTGTTGTTCCACGCGTCTACAAAGGGCAGTATCTGCGAGGTTGAAAGATCTTCTGAGAGCGCCGAAGAAGCAGCAGCGGACACTGGCGGTCGCCAAGCTCCCGTGAAGGGACACCAAGATCCTTTTAGTCTAGTACGTGAGAACAGCAACCAAGCAAAAAGCGATAGAGAGACTGTCGCTCTTTTCTGCCATCATATACGCCGGGTAGCTGAGATCTTGAGAGCCTGGGACCTTCTGGGTCCTTTAGTGGTTTCGAGTGTGACAGTTAGCACGCCCGGGTGTCCTCCAGGGGGTTACGGCCTTTCTCAAGGACAGCACCGCGAAGACGATCGCATGTGGGGCAATGTCCTGTGTAACTTTCCTGTGTTGGATCAAGAACTAACACATACGGAAGCAGCTCCGAAACTGATCAAAACTCAAGCAAGTGGCTCGGCCTTGGATGGGGCTCCCTGTTGCCACATTACAGGACATACTCCACTGAGCCCGAGATGCCAAGGAGCTGTTATCGATGAAGCTCGGACGGCTCAGCGTTCTTTGGCGAGGTTGACCCATGGAACAGGAGTGAGAGACTCGAAACTCTCATCAGGGATCGGGGCAATAGCCAATCTCGGCAAGGGAGACAGAGACAGTCCGGTTATGTCAGCAAAGGAACTGGCTATACCGACTGAGCTGCTACACACCGCTGCTCAAAGCCTGTATAGAGTCGAGAGGCGTCGATACGCGGGACAGCCGAAAGATGAAAGCGGAAGCCATTCAGACGCGCTGCTTAAACTGCTGACTGAACTCCAGTGCGTGGTTGAAAACCTCGTAGAAGCACTCGAGCGAGAGTCTCTGAAACAGGGAGACCTCCTTCCTCAGGTGGTTACCGTGCGGGCAGCTCAGTCAGTGCTAGAGAGTTTTGTCTTCTCGTTGCAGTGTCTCCGTACCGGTGTAAATAGAGCGAAGAGATCTAGGCCTCCCTTGACACCCTTACAGCAAAGCAGTCTACCTTCCCCGGCGGAGTTGAGACAGCCGTCTTGTCAAGACGTGGAACTGACTGAAGCAGAACAAGGAAGTAAGAGGGGATTCCAGGCAAAGAGGAAAAGTGCATGGCCCGCGCCGAGACGGGTTCCTCATGCCAGAGCAACTGCAACCTACGGGGCGTTTGGCTGGGGGTGGGAGTGGTTGTCATTCATCTGCTCAGGAGGAGCCAGGCATCACGACGGAAGAAGCCGTCAAGTCAGACGTGATGATGGTAAGTACAAAACGTGCTACCGTATACCTGCACAATCGCTGGGATCCCTCTCGCCCTTTCGCCGGACAGGATTGCGCGTTGCAAGACTCGATGTGAGAGTCGTCTTTCTTTGTGATGGAACCACATTTGTTCATGAGTTGACGTTCTCGGTCTTTTGAGTGCTATCGGTCCTACGTCCTTTTCTGCATGCATACGTGTTCCTCCTGGACAGTGACTAGAACTGTATCACGGGGCACGCTGGAGAGCTTTTGTAGTTTGCGCAGGCCAGATGAGATACTTCGAGTGTTGGAAGAGCACCGGCGGGCACCCCATATCAAGCACAGCGTCACTTACTAGGTCGACTCTTGCTTTCTGTCTCTGAGCGTCTTTTTTTTTTCTTTCAGAAAAAGGGCCTCCTTCCGTGGATCTCGCCTCATGTTCTGCCTCCGGTCCCCCGGCACTACTGTTTTTGGTGCCTCCGAGGCCGCGTAAGATAACGGTCTCCAACGACCCAAGGCCTCTTTCTGACGCGATCCTTCCAACAGCCGGGGGTATGGCAGTTATGCTGAGCCGTGCATCGACCGAGGCTCGGAATTTGAGGAAAATAAGGAAGCACATGAAAGATCTCACGTGGGAATTGCAGACGAGAAATCCAACGAGCAGCCTATGGCTGCACAGCATGGACAAATTACATGGTCTCTTAAGTTACACTGTGCGTCCCCCAAGGAATTCGCCACCATCCCCGTGATCCGAGCTACCTGCCCGGGCACGCTTCAGAAGACTCTTGCGGCTGTTCCCACAAGGACCGACTTCCCGCACACCGACGTCCGCCCCAGCAAGCTTTTAGTAGAATGCATAACTACCATGTAAAGATAGCTTTCAACGAACCCCCTAGTGCTCGGAGCCGCACTAGACCAGCTGCCGTGTTAATTTTTTCTTACCAAGGGTGGTCTCTTGTCAAGCAAAGTAAGTCTGTATTTCCACGACATATTTCCTTAACGAGAAAGTGATTGCAGCTCACATTCCTATGGTACGCTTCTTGAAAGAGCCGGAATGGAGAAAAGCTTCCGCAGATCCGCGTGGGCCCGTACATCCGAGCAGCATGTAAATCCAGATTGTTGTTTTTAACCGATACCAAGCGTTCATACAAGAAAAGAGCTCGTATTCCGTGACGAGCGCTACCGGGTACTAGGAACGGAGGTTCATTGGACGACACACGACAAAGTAACCAAAAAATCCCATTGTTTTGTTTTTTAATTTCAGAGATCCGGTTCATCCTGCCGGTCTCTACTGCCTGCTTTAGCATTCATGGAGTGGCGGAAGAACGTGTCTGGCGCCCCCAGGAATGGCATGAAGGAAAGGTCTCATGACATCATGAACTGTGGTTTTCTTCTGCCGAAAGACATAATTTGCAAGCCTGTTTTCTTTTTCTCTTCGGGGACGGCCAAGCCCGCTGCTTTTAGCTCTACGTCTCGGGGAAATTCGTGTTCGATGCTTCCTATATCGTCCACTTGGAAAACACAATCACCTAAGTCACCCTGAGGAGTGTATCCTTCCGGGCACATGAAGATAGGTTTCTGCTGATCGTTGACCACGCACTGAGTCCCATCATAGGTAAAGCCGTCAGGACAGGTAATTTGCCCCGAACGCCGCGTCTATAAAAAAAGAAAAAAACACGGAAAAACCATCGAATCTCGTCTCGCCCCCCCTATCCTCAAAGCTACGAAGGCGCTATAGCTAGCTTTGTCAACAGACTCTCGTTTTACTGATATGCGATTTGCTGCAGCGCCCGCAGTACCGCTGCGTTGGTGCTGAAATTAACAGAGACCCTAGTTTGCCCGCAAGATAGCGTACAGCAGGCGCGTAAGTGCTGATATGCGCGTACCTGCTTGATGCACTTTTCCTTGTAGGGTGTATACCCAGCAGCACAAGCCTGAAGCGGGGCCACCTTCTTCGCCATCACACATTTGTCCCCTTCCAGCTGAAACCCGGGGCCGCAGGTCAAGGTTGGAGTCGATTCTTTTTGCAGGAGGCAGTCAGCGCCGACAAGTGTCGCGCCAGGGGGACAAGAGGCTACTGGCTGGAAAACTTTTTCTTTGACACAAGTGTTTCCCTGCTGGTCGAACCCATCCGGGCATATAGCTTCGACAGCCCGTGTTTTCCTGCTAAGGCACATGTTTTCCTCTGTCAACTCGCCTGCAGCAAAAGATCAGAGAATTGTCTTCATCCAGTTTGAGGTATGATTCTCAGCGGGAGGCACTAGCGAGCGCAGCTCAGGGGAGCCAGGAAACTTAGTTGAAACAACACTTGGTTTCTGGCGAACTCCCGATCGGATCGGGCACAGCGCCCCTCTCGGTCACATTCGTGCTGCTCCCACGAGCTGACCCTGACTTACCTTGGCTGCAAGAATACTTGACCGGAGCCACAGAAGAGCTTAAACACTTCATGAGCTTGCTGTCAAGAGATGCATTAGGCGGGCACGAAGGCGTTGCAGGCTTGGCCTCCACGACCAGGCAAGCATCATTCATGAGACGACCCGAGGCACAATTATGAGTTGGCGCGACTGTTCGCCGCCTCTCACAGCTCCGGCCGTCAAAATAGTAGTCAGCTCCTGGGCACTTCAGACGCGGCGGCTCCTTCAGCACTTTCACACACATATTTTCGTCCGCGTGATACGTAAAGCCGTCACTGAAATAACACAAAACAGTGGCGTCGATCTCCGCACCGAGTCTTGATGCACTGTAAGCCAGCATAGCCTCCTTAGAGACGTGCCAGAAGCGAACCAGAAGCACGCTTCATCACATCCAGCAGAGCAACTGCTGGTCTAGCAGAGGCAAGTCTGCTGTTTGAGATAGTAACACGGATAGAGAGCTGCTGCCGGTGCCGCCTGACTGCATTCTGCCGAGCCACTCATACCGAGCTGCAGGGCCGTCGTGCACGAAGAAACTCGGAAGTAAGCGGCTGATGAGGTCCCGGAAACTCAGTTAAGAACCTGGAAGCCGAGGCCGAGTCGTGTGGCTCGTGACCCTCTCACTCCGTCTCCCTGTTCCACTGTGCTTGGACGAGACTCTGAAACAGCCATCGTGTTCGCGGGTGACGCACCGACCAATTTCCAGCACCGCTGCCTGGTCTTACCGGCAACTCCGCTGGGCCTCTTCGACCTCGCTCGCAACACAAAGGTTCCCCTCCAGATAGTACCCAGCTGGGCAGTCGCTGTTTGATGGAATAAGGCTCTCTTGGACACAAGAGCGAGTTGCCTCATCATAGTGATATCCGCCGTCACAGCGCATCTCTACGGCATCGAGGATCTGTACATACCAAAGATTTCCGGAGCAAAACCTTTGACATCCTTTTGCAACCAGGTGAACGCGATTATTGCCCCGCCAACGTGATACTGCCTACGCACTTCGCCACCCGGAATGAGTCATTCATAAAGTGAGAGGCGGACTGCGCGCCATTTAGCTGTTTCGATTCCCGCGAGAGATCAACTCTGTCAACGTAGCAGGTGGGCAACACAGTCGCTTGAGTCGTCCAGCTTCAAGTGATATTCTGCGCCCCAGCTGATGCCAATGAAGCAGGCGGCACGATGGGTATGTTTGTGCGTGACCAGCTAAGCAACAAACGCCTCACCTCACTGACGCAGACGCCACTCTCAAATCTGTGACTGGGAGGGCACGAGGGTCGAGCCGGGGTCATTTCGTTGCTGAGGCAGAAGGCTGGAATAGTTGCAGCGGATGGGTTAGCAGTCAGCACCGGAGCGAAAGAACTGGCTGACGGCGGGGAGACTTCGTAAGCAACACTGCCTGTATTGCTCACGCTTCCCCCACTGTGTAGCTGAGCTGCTCGAAGACCGGATCCGAACGGTTTCTTTCTCTCATTTTCCGGCTTTTCGAATATACTCCCGGATACTTCCTCGTCATCGTCTGTCTTCCGTGTTCTCCCAAAAATGCCCAAGGATCGTAAGTCTGCTGTCGCTGTTTCCGAGACTGGTCCAGTTTTGGGAGCAGAGAGTTCGAAACCTGGGGGACAGTGCTGCTTTGGTGCCGTAGTGTCCTCCTGGGAACACAGGTCTCCTTTCAGGGACGACGGTGGGGGGCAGACAGACTCTGGAGGCGTAACGGCTACTCCTGTGCATTTGTTATTGATGAGCCTCCTGTCGGCAGGACACGCTTGGACTGGAGGAGTCTCCACTGTAGTCGAGCACGCTTTTTGCGAGGCCTCCAAACTGAAACCTGGCGGACACGATAGCTCGGTGCGGGTCTCCTCGACGCATGAGCAGGTTCCGTTGGAATCGAATTCGCAGTTGCTGGGGCAAGAAACCGTGAACGGCTGTCTCAGATTCTTCACGCACAGGGTCCCCGAACTGTCCAAAGTGAAGCCTATAAGCAAGAAAAAGGAATGTACAGCTTTCTCACCAGTCTACTCCGGGTCCCGGATAGCTGCGGAACCGTCTTCACATTACTGTCATGCCCGGGATAGTCAGAAGAACTTCTAGCCACGGATGTGAATACAGCCTACTGGATGCCCTCCGGGGATCCAGACGTGAAACCTGGCAAGTCCTGCTATCGATGTCTGCAATGGCTAGGACGACAAAATGTTTGGACAGGCGTTCCAAGACCAAGCAGCTCACCTTCGGTGCAAAATGCCTTCGCTTTGACCTGTGCCAGGGCCAGAGTGGCTTGGTACAGGACGTTCACGCTGGCGGCAGCCGCGAAGACTGTCAGCGTGCGGCGCTGGAAGACCATCGTGAACCTGAGACTGTCGGTTGAGATGTATACTGATCGCGATATAGCGGATACACAAAGTGAGTCAATACGACGGATCTCGGAAAAGGGGAGACTGCATCCGTCGATACAACAGGCCGGACAGACAGTACATAGGAGAAACAAATATATGGAAGCGAGCTAATCTGCAAGACGAGACGCTCCGTCTGCGCGTGCCCTCGCGGAGCACACCGTTTGCTCGAGCAGTCTCGACCCATCTGCCCTGTCTTTTCCAGGGCCTTCCGAAGTGCGTTTTCCCGATCGCCCGCCAAACCTTTTCTCTGTGCTACACTCCTGAATAAAAGAGGCTTGCCGGTTGAGCAAAGGGGCGCCTCCGACTCCGCAGTTGATACAATGGAAGGTAGTTGTTGAGCGTGCGCTCGTTCAGCAGTTGCAGCTCTGTCCTCATTGCTGAAATTTGCTCCGGAGGACGCTCCGCGCGTTAGCGGGTTAGCGTCAGCTGGGCAACGTAACCCGAGGGTTGACAGTCCGGGCTGTTTTTCCAGTTACAACGCACGGCACTCCCATAGTAGCTTCTTGACTTCACACCTTCAGGGTGTTGTGTTTGAGACGGTTGTTAGAGAGGCACCAGCGGAGCTTTGTAGGCCGGCAACGTGAGAGCACGCCAGAAAGCTTGAAGCATTCTACTGTACTTTATCCTACAAGAATCCGGCTGCATTGGCGAATCGAACGGATCGACAGACCCTCGAGCGGGCCTCCGGTGCGTAGTTGCGTGCAGTATTTTGCTGGATGATGCTCCAATTCCTCTGGTACTGGTACGCGTGAGCCTTTCCGACCATTTGCAATTATTGAAAGAGACTGAGAGACCGCGGAGAATCGCGTGACGTGCCACCTCCACGCCTGAATTTGCTAAAAAAACTGCGTTAGGAGGCCACGTACCCTCGTCAGAGAGTATTCACAGTTGCGTCCACGGTCCCTCAAACCGCAAAGAAGCCGGGTCGCCTTCTGGCGGCGAACAGACTGTCGCACCATAGCCATCCACGACGGAACATTGGCGCGCTGCGTCCACGCTTTTGAAATACCCCTCCGCCTCATGGAGGCATTCGCTGTGCCCTGCGTTACAGTTGACTGGTTTCTTCTTACCCGCCCTACATACTCGTGTAGTCTTTAGCAGAGTATCTCTTGGGGGGTAGTCAGACTCCCCACTTCCACTGGACGTTTCGTCACAGGCTTCGCTGGAAAAATGTGACCGCGTAGCTAAACTTCCCAGGCTGGCGTTGAATGTACGCGCACCGCTAGAGCCGCACCTGGTTCAGCAACGTCATTGCTGCTTGCCTAACAGAAGTGCCGTGAAAGGAAGCGCAAGTTTGCTGCTGTACACGGAGCCGTCTACACATATGTAAATATGCGTGTTGATGTTTGCCCACTCAGACCTTTCCCCTGTGTAGTGTGAGCGGTCCCTAGCAGCACCGGAAGGAACGAACGGCTGCTACCTAACAATGCTGTGGACAACTGAAACAATCAAGTTCACAAGTATCTAGCCAGTGCATGATACACAGCACCCTCAGGTTTCATCTGCCCCACTGAGAGTGAATGATTGCGAGAAACTTTAGTATGTCATTTTAGAACGTTCATGTGCCACGCGCTGGGCACCCGACAGTCGCTCTAGGGCCGTTTCCGATCTCGAGTCGTTTTTGTTTTCCCGATTGCTAGCCCGCTCTTCACGTGATCCGGAAAATCTGTGCCGCCCCCAGGCTTCGTTGCCTTTGCAGCCAATGACAGCCAGATCCGCTACTCCGCGCAGACACTGCTGTTCGGAGCTGACTCACTGAACCTGTCAACATATACGGTGATGATGCACGCTCGACTCCTGAACTGGGGACGCCTACGCCCTGCGTCGAAGCATTCTAAACAAGATACTCATGCGTGACCGCGCACTCCTCTAATCGGTGCGAATGTCTGCGCTGCGTATCTGTCGTCACGTCGCAAACCCTCGACGCTACTGGGACAGGTAGCAGCCTGAAAGCACGAGTACTCTTGTGGTCGCGTTCCAGGTCCTGCGGCGTTATCTTAGAGAGGGCGGGACACCGTGAAACACTCTGCAAGCTGCTCCTCCTGCTTCGCCGTCTTGCGCTGGGACTGACGTGCGGTCAGCAAGATGCGCTTAATCCAGTTACTGTCGCTTTCCTAAGAACACCTCTAAAAGGCCGTTGCTCTGTGGTGTGGTATACGCTGTCCTGCGTTCTGGAAGAAGACTAGCAGTATTTGTCAACTCCCGAAGAACTAGGCGTTACACGAGAATGCTACTGTAGAATCTTCAACTGGGTACGAAACCCTCGACGCGACACTGCCACACCGCGCAGCATACGCCGATGTACACTGAGCACCACGGACGCTTTCCGAAGTCGGAACCTCACGTACTCCTCGCTACAACGACGCTACTACGCAGCAGTTCTTTCCAGAACAATGAGAGGCAAAAAACTGAACCGACATACCAGCCGCGATGTGCGGCGCACGAAGGTTCCTCCGTCGAGTGCAAGCTTCCTCAGACGGGAACTCTCCCGGCGACGTCCACGAATTCCTTCTGCTGGTTACGTTTGAACGGCCGCGCCAACTGGTCCCAGCTGACCCAAACCAGACGAGTAGGTTTACAAGGCCGACTGGCGAGATGGTTTCCCATAAACGCCGAACGAACGTCGAAACTGGAGTTTTGCCTGCAGGAGTAAACCCACCTAAAAGCACCTTGCCTCATTTTGATTTGGCGTCGTGCTCCGCCTGGCTTCTTGCCTTGCACGCGCACTGATCGGGCGCCGGCACGTTCTTCATTACACTGTCGATGTGGTTCCCGCAACCACCCCTGAAAAACAATTTGAGAAACCGCACTAACTCTGAAGCATGAAGCCCCGCCTTTCGCTCGGATACGATTTAGTGACTAACATCATGACGACAGAGTCCCTCTGCCGATTCACAGACGAACACCGAACCGTCCTTTATGCTCGGCTCCACGGGAAGGCACCTGTTTGTACATCTCCGCGTCCAGAAGCTACTGCGTAGCACAGGGCCCACTAAAACAAACGAGTTTCGGACACCAAACACGGCCAAGGAAAACACGGACCGGGCTCAACCCCTCTCGTCACCTACCCGTTTCTCCGACAAACGTTCTCAGAAAAGGACGATTTGAACAGACGTACCACGTTGTCTTCCCGCAGCCAGTACATTTCTGCTCGTAGCACATCGTAAAAAAATTTAAGCGACTGACCGCCCACTGCTTGCTGCGTGCCTTTGACCGATCACAGTTTACGCCGTCGCGCATTACACCTCGCGGCTTCTCTTCACAGAAACAGCCCTTTTTGTACCCCGCAGCTCTTTTCCAATCCGTTCTGAGAACAAGCACTTCTGCTCTGAAACGCTCGTCCAAGCAAAGCCACCAACACTCCCGCTTTCGACGCTCGGAGCTGCTTCTGCCACCGCGCACGGCCCTAACACTCCCAAACCGAAGAGAACGACGCCGCCTGCTGTGAAAGACGCCTGCCGAAAATCGTAGCGGGCTCAACAAACCGACTACCGGAAAAGACGGACAGGCGCTTCAGTTCGTGTCAGTTCTCTCGGCACCTCAGTCCGCGCTAGCCAACCGGTCGCTCTCGCAGCGTCGGCAGTATTCGTCCGTCAATGGCGAGAGATTTTTTTACTACACGGACGCAGAGCCGTGCCCTTGCCCGCAGTCTTCAAGGTTGCAGATCGCTTGCCCCTTCGCAGGCCGAAACTTAGCAGCAGGAGCCTCTCTTTGCCCTGTCCTCTTTTCTAGAGATTGTTAGTATCCGCTGTTATCATCCAGTCCCGCTGCGTCAGAGAGGCACTTTTTAGCTCTCTAATATTTTCCCATTTTCGATATGGATTTATTAGTTTTCAATAAAATCCAGTTAACTTATGCCCGGTCCCGCTACCTCAGGTATTATGTCAAGTCCCGCTCCCTCAGAAACAGGGAGTATTATGCCTCGCCGGAAACAGAGGTATGTCAGCCACCGACTCCGCGTTGCGTCCTCGCTGACCTGCCCCGTGGTCACTCATTTCTCCTAGGCCCCTCCACGTAACCTCCTCGGTACGCTGCTGAGTAGCTCCTCCACACTCGCGGCTGGCCTGCGACTCTCGAATACGCCTCTGACACCTGTCTTCTCACCCCTCGGCGGGGCTGTCAAGCACCAATGCAGGCCAGCTCCCTTCTCTCTTCGCTACGACGCTACAGTGTCCGACCCGCAGGTGAGCCCAGACCCACGGCCCGGGTCGCGCAACTCTGCCCTTCAGCCACTCACGCCAGATCATCCGGCGTTGACACCGCCACTGCTATAACGCTTGCGGTCGCTACTCCTTGCTTGCGCTCTCCGACATCCGCTCACGAACGAGTCACGAGCACGGCCAGCAACAGTTACACCCCGGATGCTCTCCCAATAACGGGCCCACCAGAGTGCCACGAACTTCTCTACGATGTGTAGATCGACCACGCCGCCGGCCGCCGCGCGTCACGAGCTGAAGAACTGTCATTGCCACCTATCGACAAGTGCGGTTACACTCTGCATGGCCACATTTTCTCATCCCAGCTCTGCTGCTGCACTACTACTTGTGCTTGTGAACATTTCCCGGTGTCTGTTGCGAGGAGAGCAAACCCTCGGGCCAGCCAGCGTGACTCCGCCGACGCCGGCCGCACAACCGCCGGCTGCGCCTCACCAACACTTGCCTGTCCCTCGTGTGGAGGGATCCTCATGCTGGTGAATGTGCGTGCTCTCCAACGGCACAACGGACACGTCAACTCGCGAGTATTCCGAAAAACGGGTCACAAGCGGCGGCTGGTGCCCTCCGGTTGTCCGTCTCAACGAATGCCCGTGCGCGCACTTAGTGCCCGCACGGGCACTCCCCACTCACGTCGCTCTTTATCCATGCAGCACACAGACGTGGTTCCCCCACTTCACTGTCCACTGGCAGCGTCCTGCCCAACCTCACCCAGATCCTGTCTCATCACGAATCAAAAGTCGTATCCCGGTCTCCCCCCCCCCTTTGACACGAACACCTCGCACACACTGCTAGGCACACGTACCCGACGACGGTTGATGCACAGCTTCATTCACCGGCGCACCCAGACTCCCACGCAAGCCATCACACGGCAACCCGCTCCAAGCAACCGCACGTCACGAGAAGCGGTCTAACGAGAAGATTATTTAGGAGGATATGAAAGCATCATGTCCACTGGCAACGTCCGTCGGACACCACCCGCCCCGGTATTTACTGGCCCCCTCCTTCCGAGAAAGATCCCTCGCAGCGAAGCATCGAACGGTCCATAAGAAGGTTTTGGGGACTTCCCAGTTCA
>NW_027156054.1:0-17380 GCF_002600585.1 Cystoisospora suis | reverse complement strand
CGGATCAAATGACGCACACATGTATCAGTACCGTGCGCTGCAAGAGAAAACACTACACCGCAGGACGCCTATGTAGTGTCCCCGCTCAGACGTTTTCGCGGGCGACACAAGCGAGTGCGACGTACCAAGTTCTTTTTCCGCAGCCTGAACACTTCTCCTCGTGACACATTATGCGAACCACCAGAGTCGCGCTGCTCACACTTGCCGCGTCCTGATCGGATTTCCCGTTTTTGCGAACGCCGCCACGCTCCCCTGATTCACGAAGATCAAACCGGCGCTATCGGCTTGCTACACGAATAGCTTCGCGTCACGTTTCGAGACAAAGTTGCGTAACATTTCTCCCACGACTTAGTGTGTTGCAAAAGCTGCGCTTGACCGGCCGGAGTGGCTACTGGACACAGAGATGGGGGCGACGCGCCGCGGTCTGACCAGTGGGCCGGTGACGCCGCACCAAGAAGACAGCGAACACGGGCAGCCCTGAAACGAGCAGGACGCTGCGTAAGTTGGCTGGCAGGTTCTCTCATGAGACTACATGCGGAAGCTGCAGTAGAAGACACCTGCTCTAGTGGTGGCGCCGTATTCCTTGGGAGACGTCACCAGCGAGGCGGGCCTCATCGTGTGGGTGTGCCGGCGCGGGGATTTTCCGACTGTGTTTGCCGCAAGGCAGCGGGGTCTCATATAGCGGAGTAAGCCGCGTACACTTCGAGTACGAAGGTAACACCAGCTGTTGTTTGTGGACGATAACGGCAATGCAGAGAAGGGCAGGGCCCCGCCACTGGTCCGCCGAAGCAACAGGCGCCAGAACCGGGTGACAGGATAACACCCCTTTCTTGTAGCGCTGTGCTTGCGTCTGGTGCGAGCTGTAAACACATGGCGCAGCTCCAGATCGCCGAGCTGTCGGCCGCCAAGCGGCTGCAGGGGTGTGTAGACGCCCCCGCTGGTATTCGACCCGTTTGGTGGACCCCCCACCGGGCGGCTGAAAACGTTTCTGTCGGCAACCGGGAAGTGTGCTGCCACAGGCAGTAGGCCGTAGTCGTCACTATTCGGCCTTTCTTGCAAAATAGTATGCATCGTCTGCTGCAAGGTAATGGGCATGCGACATCACAGGCACACACCGTGGAGCTATGCCAGCTGTTCTTGCCAGTGGGGAGTCCTGCAGTCTTGCTGCGTTGTGTGCACCTGCAGACGGTGACATACAACAACAAAGGAGGTCCCCGCCGTCCCGTGTGACAGCTTGCGAATGCCGCCAATGGTATTTCCTGCTGGGCGCCGTGGCTGCAAGTATTGGCTGTAGAACCAATCAGGCAGAACCCCTTTTGTAAGGAGCCGGGAGTCCCTGCAAGTGCATTGACGGCGGCTGCCGCGCGTGTAGCTAGCCAGGTGATGTCTTAGTTGTGGGAGAGGTTGTCGGACTCGAAAGAAAAACCTAGATCTGATCAAGCGCAATTCCGTTTGTAGCGCGGTTCTTCCTTTCTTTGTTAGAAGTGGCCAGAAACAGCGCTGCAACACCCCGACCAAGCGTCACTTCAACGTGCAAACAAAAGAAAAGGAGCCCTGCTGGCTCCTTTTCTTTTGCAGAGCCCTGCTGGCTGCGTCCTTAGTCAAGAAACTTGCCGCCGGCTCTCGCGACCCCTGTAAACCGCCGAGCAAAACGTGCACACACAGTACAATGGACACGAGCCCACACGTGTCGGAGTAGAAGCTGCCGGCCAGTGGACCGTGCACACGCTGACATTGCCGAGAGTCAGTCGGCGAATTCGGGCAAGTAATTGATGTCATCAAGATCATCTTGCACCTGAGAGGAAGAATTGCACACGAAAAACCATCGGAGATAGTGACGCGGCGGCTTCAGTATAACAACTTGCCGACAAAAAAGCACAGCTTGTGCGAGGGGCGTGTGCGACTACCTGCTGCCGTTCTGACATTGCGGCTCTCGGATTATCACACACGCGCGTAGTTTCTCGGGCCACCTATCCTGGCTTCTGACAGATAGTCTACATTGGCCTCCACAACTTACGGTATGTATCCACACTGTTCGTACTTCCTGGGTCGCAGCTACCTGTTGTAACTGAGCGGCACTACACTCTAGCTCGTCTCAGAAAAGCTGAGGCCGTCCAGATGTACCGCGAACAGTGTGCCAACTGCGAACTGGCCGCATCCCGTGCTGGCTACGTGACAGGGAGGCAGGCTGGGCAGGTATCTGAGCGCGGACGAACCCGCATCTTCGGGTGATTCTCCAAATGAAGAAGCGCTGCCAGTTTCCTGGAGATCGCTGCACACATAAAAGTTATGGGCCGAAAATGCAACAGGCACCTCCAGATCCATGACATTTTTCCACAGACTCCTCCGGGCCCGGCAAAACCAGAGTACCACCACCCGGTTTCTGGACCAGAATCCTTCATGCCCCGTCTACAATTGGCAGTAAGCTCCCGGTCTGCGTCATCTGTAGTGGCGCGTCCATCCTGGCAAAGAAACTCAGCGCAAGGCCTGATGCAGAAAAGCCAAAGCCACTTGCACGATGCTCTACTTTCAGAACGAAGAGGCCTTCTGTTTCTGCACAAGCATGATGCGGATACTTCCGTTGAAAAACCTGTCCGTGCCTTGAACAGGAGGGGGAATGCGTGCTGCTCTGCCTGCTCACCCGCCCACGCTTCGAACAGAGTGGAGCTACTTCAAAACCGAATGACAGAGTGAGTCAGAGCAGCACGACAGCCGCCGCCCCAGCTAACATAACAGAGAACCGGGTGTCACTGAAGGACCTCTTATTGAGCGAAGGCACCTTCGAGGAGAGCGATGCAAGCTATGTAACCAGTCATTGTACATACCGCTCCAGGGTCTCGAGGCATAAGAAACACTCCATTTCTTGTGTAGAGCCGAGGAATCCACGGGGCACACGCTACTGTCACAAAATCCGCACGAAACCATGAGTGTTGAAGATGCTGTCTTTCGTACCTGGCTGAGCGGAAAGGCCACATGAGGAGCAAATATCGAAGGCTACTTGAATGATTGCACCATCGTCACCGATGCGTAGCCGCGACCTCCCAGATTTGTAGTGGTTCAGGAGAGACGCGTAGGCCGCCATTGCAGCATACTGAAGCTACATATAACCGCACCGCAGCACTCCGAGGCTAGTTATTTGAAGGTGAAGAGTCATGCGGAATGACAAAATGTAAGCTGAACTGAAAGGAGAACACTACTCTGGAAGCGTTTACGAGGGCTCGAGCAAAGCCCTGCTACATCTGACATACGAGAAGTGCTGCTGCAACACTCCGCAATCAGCGTCTTCTTCCTTCAGAACCCCGGCGTTTCTAGTGCTAGCACCATGTGCTAGGTCCAGCCTAGCAGTGACAGCATTCTGGTAATCCTGACGCCTCTTTCACTTCGGACAATTCGAGGCCTCTCCCGCTTCACATTCTTCTCTTGGTGGCAAGAGGCCGCGATACGCGGTGAGTTGCGATCACACGCCGGGAGGACAGCGCGGTTCTGCTGATGCCACAGTCAACATTGCCGTGTTGTCACGGGAGAAAGCGCACTGTGGAGAAGCCCCTTGTTGAGAGCCCCAGTTCAAACGTACTGAAAGCACGCCGCAGCTATGTAAGCTGTTTCTGTTACACCTCGAGTGAGGCTGCCAACTCGACACGACTCACCTGAGCATTTGTCTCCCAACTCCTGAATGCCGCTTGAACTGCTGCAGGACGCTCCAGCAAAGCAGAGTCTTCCCTGTGTTGGAGCGGTAGGTCGTTAACCGACTGCACTCCCACAGTTTCAGCGAGTGAAGGTTGACAAAAGGACAAGAACACACACAGGAAGCCATGTAGGTTCTCGCTGTAGAGGACACTTCGACACATACAGCTGTGTACCTCATCTGTTTGGCGTAAGCCATATGACTCGAGGCAAACAGAAGCATTTATGATCACAAACAGGCTAGCCGAAACGGTCAGACGCAAACGACAAGGAGACTCTTGCGTCTCCCAATGGCTCTTCAAGACTCAATGCGTGGTGCACGGCCCGTCCTTGTCTTCCGGTCACAGGCTTCAACTCAAAAAGAGCATGCATGGCACTCCGGCTCCCGAGACGCCTGATCCCTAACAAAGAGATCTCTAGAGTACGCTAGAGGCCTCGGGATGGATCACACAAGGCAGCAGCTGTCAACTATACCTCCAAGAACGACGTTTCCGCATTGTTGAGTAAAAGAATCGCACGGCCTTCCTTGCCTGACACAACCGCCAACATATATGACAACAAACTGCAGAGGTATCATTCATGGAATTACGGAGCCGGCCTTCCTCCGGCGTCCAGCTTCGTACGCACTGCCGTTTCAAAATAAAAGATACACCGTATTAAGTAGCATGCGCGGGTCCAACGGGGGGGTCCCCCCGCTGAGCTCCTACCGTATACCCTGCAGGCCAGTGTCGGACGGCGACATTTCCTTCATATTGGATGTAGAGACTCAGGTATCAAGGAGAGCCTTCAAGGAGCTTCGCCAAGCGAATCAGCTCATAGTCACAACCACAATTAGTAAAGATCACACAGCTATAGAATGAGGGCGAGAAAAGAACTGATGAAACAGAACCCTGGTACTCACCGATCCGGCCGGTGCGTCCGATGCGATGTATATACAGTTCACGTGTTAAAGGTGCGCATACCTGATGTCAACACACAGTACAAGAAGCAGTACGTGTGACGGTGACACTTCCCATGTACATCCAAACTACACTCCAGTCAAGAGAAACACCTCCATCCAGTAAAGCACAAAACGCAGCAAGACTTGCCGATGAGTCGCCATCACAGCCGTCGCATGTGGCGACTTTGTATAGTCAACTGAGCAAACGGGTAGCTTCCTACTACTACACGAGTCTTACACTGCTAGCCTCGAACACGGTAGTACCGTCGTCCATCCCCGCTTTCCTGGAGTGTTTGCGTAAACACCCAGACTCGTCACACGGCTGACCGTATATACATCTCAGCCTCATCAGAGACTTCAGTGTCCCACTGACTTGGTGTATCCCAGGAGAACCGCTGGCTCATTCCTCCGTCACCTGCTGGAGTGGGTCGCCCGACTCTACACACTACAGTGTACGATGGTAGACGGTAGGCTACATCGCAAGGATTACCCGGAAAATTTTAGGCTACGTTGATTGACACCGACACGACGACTCAAAAAGACAAGACGAACCCGTGCGCACCTATCCCTGTACTCGGTTGTGGCGTTATGGATGACTACACCAGAATACCTCTACTATTACTACTGATAGAGGCTGCTAGTTCTCTCTCTTACTCAGCCAGCCAGCTTCTGTGAAAACATCATACTAATCTGAATAGTGTAGTGTAGCTGCCGTTTTTAGAAACGAAGTGTTGGGAGGGAACCGTAGCAGCCTCCACAACGGCGCACAAACAACGCCGAAACAAGTGAAGCTGATTCTTGTTTCTTTCTATGTTTTCTGATGAGGCGGAGTCGTCTAACCAAGGAAAGGTTCTTCAAATCATTCTTCTTCACTACCTGGATGACAAGAGAGACATCAGGATAGTCCACGCCTCTAGCCGAGACGTCCGAAGAAAACAAAACACCTGCATCTCATGTATAAGAAGACAGGGCATGTTAAGTAAGCAGCTAGGCCCAAATATACGGGCACAAGGGGCCAGGCCGTCCCCTCTCTTCCGTGAACAGAGCATAAGGAGAAAGCGAAAAGCGACTGAGTGAGTTCCTGCGGTCACAGTCGAAGAGGAATCAAGCCCTGTAGTCGCTCTGTACAATGTACGGGGGAGGTGGCACGGTAATATGCTGTGGCTACTTTGTCCGTCTGTTCGCAAGTTCCCCGATGTGTGAAAACGATCCTTAACGTGAGATATGAACCTACGAGTAGAATCCTGCCGTTACTATCACCTCAAGAAGGTCCGCAGCGCCTTGGTCCACCCCCAAGTAAAGAGATGGCGAGCGACGCCCACCGTTCCTGGTATATGACAGTCAGAACGGCGCGAACTGCAGTGATAGTGGCCTGTCTCCAGAAATGCAGTAACAGGAACCAAAGCGGTGAGGCGATTTCAAAACAGTCAAGCTACGCATTAGATAATAGACAACGGAGACATCAAACACCCCGCTGCTCGATGGCAGGTCACCGAATGCAGGACAACCCTCTGAAAGCGGGGGAGAACAAACTTGCGTACAGGCGGAAGCAGATGTTCTTGTATTAGTAGTAAACACATGCGCAGCGTCACCTCCTTCTCCTCACCTGCTCGATCAGTACTAAAGCGCATGGCGGTTGTTGCTCTCGCGGAACTCTCCCGCCTTCGGTGAATCTCATACACTCCGATACTGTCGCACAATTCCAACAATAAAGAGCAGAAACAAAACGCCTAATGACAGTCAACCAGAGCAGCCCCTAGCTGTAAAGACTGCTCAGCATAGGAGTCATGGTAACAGAGACATCGGGGATTCGATACGCACGGACTACGAGTGTGAAACCTTCCACGCCAGCGAAACTACACGCGACCTTTGGTTCCGCTTCCCAGATCTCTGTCCTCTCCTTCAGCCACCAAGTGGAAGTCCCCGCCATACGAAGCGAAGAACGATAAGGTAACGCAAACTTGATCCGGTACCGGTAGCTCCTTATCACCAGTTACGACACGTGACAACGACAATTGTTTCGTTTTTCTCGTGCAAACAGCGAAAAGAAGAAGCAAGCATTTCTGCATGAAGGCTACAGGAGCAGAGGTAGCAACAGATGGCTGGCCCCTCCTCCTGTATTTGAAGTGAGTCTCCATCTTACAGCGTCTGCTGCAACGATAGAGATGAAGGCAGAGAGACAGACACTCAAAAACGACGAAGCCGAAGAGAGAAGGATATTCGGGTCACTCGCAAGATTCTTAACGACAGCTGTGGGAATACCCTAGTTTCGAGAATAACATTATTTGAAAATGAGATGCAGCGGAAGCCGCCGCTGTATGCTTAAACCCTAGATGTTAACACACTCAAGAAGGTGCTTGACCCGGCTGAACGGCAAGACCAGTATTCCTCATCACTCCTGAACGCATCCACACGCTGAGAGACCCTCTTCCTTTTCTTATCTAGGATGGTGGAATAGGGCTCCCTATCCGAAGCGCAGCCCCTGCGCATCGTTTCTTGACTGACCAACACAGAACAACAAGGAGAAGACGTGGAGAGTAACTCTGGGCGGGGAGAAAAAGAGAGCGGGAAAACCAAGAAGAAAAGGGAGCAGGAAAGATAAAGCGCCACTCTCGGTAAGGAAGACGGGTGGGAGAAAGGGGAGAGACCGGACTGATGGAGTGAGTGATAGCGGACTGAGGGAGGAAGACAGAGAGTTTCTTACCGGAGCTGCTCACGAAACAAGGCAGCAAAGAAGGCCGTCAAGCGAGCAGTTGGGAAGAAAACTGTTGTGAGTTGAAAGGGATACAAAGGAAACACACATCAAGACTGGTTTGGCGAGGCATCCGAGAAAAGAGAGTTGTGGAAAACCTACGGTATCACGTACCAAGGTGCTGAAGCGGGATACAAAAGATACGCCAATCACACAAACGCATTTGTACTCTCATGCGTAAAGCTGATTGCAAACCATTTACCTGTCCTGACTACGTATCCGGAGCTACCTACACGACCGACGAAGTCACCAGAGGCATTGAGGATAGTCATCGGCGACGTGCCTGGCGTTCTTGCTATGAATCAGACCTCACCTCAGCACCACCATCTGGATGAGCAGTGTGCAGTACGCTCCTAGTGGAGATGAAAGTCTTAGTATTTACCATTACTTTTCGTCCTCTGTAGTCGATATGAACCAGAGGACTTCATATTCGCTCGCGTCCGACCTATGAACTATTGATGACTATGTGTGGCAAATGACAACTAGTTAGGTAACTAGCCAACTACCTGTGCGTCTTCTAGTCATACTCCTCGCTCTTGCTCTGGATCGTAGCCACCGTAGTAGATCGAAAGAGGGGAACCACAACGACCACATAACTGAGTTGCACTCGCCGCACGACTAGTTGAAGAAAACGAGGGTGACAGGGTAATCTGAAATGAGATGTGTCCCTGTGAGTGCGTCTGAAACCCTCAATGTTGCATCGGGGGAACAGCTAGGACGTAAGAATTGTTCTCTAGTCTTTATCACCACGGCTCCCGGAGCTTAAGAAAGGAAGTCAGACGGAAACAACGACGGTCTGTTTTTCGTTGCAAGCATATGAGATAGAATATGCTACTGAATATCAACTGGAACTACCGGCATTGTTTCTACTAGTATCACGGCTCTACTGAGAACGGTGATGAGGTCTAGCTCATTACTGCCAGTACCGCTGTCACACCCTTCCTGCAAACGAGAACAGTAGAGCTAGTCGTCTCTCTCCTTTGTTTCTCCTCGCTTCCCGTCATCACAGTTCACGAGCAATCACTATTCTTCCAGCGATGCCTAGTGCCTAACCTATCTTCACTCACCTGAAGATTCAGTGTAGCCTACGCTCTGGAATCTACCTCCAGGGCTATGCGTAGAACAATACTTCATTGTGTATGGCAGCACAGTAATGCTGTTATTCTTTGGGTCGGCCATGCTTCTAGAGGGGCGTCCCTCTACCTAGTCCACGTTTCTGAGCCTCTGACTTGCCTATGATTTTATAGTTGTATGGGTGTCTGTCAAATTCTTCTCTTAACAGATTGTAGAGAGCTGTCGCCGTCTGAGTCGCAGGGACCACCACCACATTCTGCTCGACGCGTTCATGCGTCGGCTGCTCATTCGTTCCGATACAGTTCTGAAGGAACAAACACACACAATCGTCCTCGTCTGCCCCTGTCCTACCACTCAAGCTGTGTGCCTTTCCCTTATGTATCTGCTCGCACTTGGCTGAATGGATACGCATACGAAGGGACGTCGACAGACGTCTACCGAGTTGCGGAAGTAGAACAATAAACACATTGTTTCCGAGAGACGGGCCACTGCTGCGCACGGTAGCTGCTTGTTTAGCACGCCCGACGAGCCGAAGGACACGCGCGTACTTCCTCAGGGTAGTCTCTTTCATATAGTTAAACAGATAGACTACAGATAGATAGACAGATTTGTGCATGCGCCTAGGGTCCTTCACTCCAGTCCAGACAGAGATCCCCCGCTCTATTCTTCTCTAAACAGGGTGGGAACGGACTATCGACAGAACGGCTAAAAGAGCTTGAATACACCCACGACGACACCGCCGCAAGCTCCGCCCATGCCACAAAGGCAGAGCTGAGCGAAAGACCAAGACAAATTCTCCTGAATATCACTAAGACCCTCCCCGCCCCTCTTCCCTTGTAATGGTGCACCACTACTGCGAGGACTACCCCCTCTCGGCCCTTACCTTGGTGATGTCTACTCAAGCAAGCCTACTCTATCATAATGGTCAAAGCAGAAAACTTCGCCTCATACAAAAAGAGCTCCCTACAGAACAGAAGTGAAGACCACGAGGGCGACAGCACACAAGTACGTGGGGGTGCCCTTCAGCCTGTCCCTCCCCCTCCCTCACTAACAGGAACCGTAGCGCTGTGGCGAGACTTACAATAAAGCGGTAATCCGGTTTGCTGAAGAGGCGCCATGAGAGCTCTGTTGGTCGTCCGCACGACAGAGACGTGCAAACGCAGACACGGTGAAGAAAGAATATTTGGAGGCGGGTTCCGGAGACACGAGAAGAGGTACATCTGAGAGATGCGCCAGGCTTGGGTGGCATGTATAGTGGGCGCGTGGCATGGAAGAAAGGCGGAGGAAAAGCCAGGAAAGTCTTCAGGATCCACTGTCATCCTTCATGAAGTCGCTATCCTCCACAGTCAACTGACCTTGCTTCTCTCCCTCCCAAGCACATGTCTACGCAAATACATATGTATATATACAGATACATACGCACAAATATATAGTTAACTATGGAGAATATCGCGGTGCGGACGTATGAGAAGAGAAGGAACAACAGGCCTGAGAGGAAACGTGGGACACCATTTGTACTGACATCAGGCTTACGGAAAAAAATGAACCATGATCTTCCCATCCGAACAACATGAAGCATCGTGGGCATTCTCATGAGCGAGCCTTCCCTCTCCCGCTTCTAGAACGCAGTTGAGAGGTCTTCTTTTACGTACATATTCTCCGCAAAAAGGTGTCCAGATAGTCCTATAAATATATATATATATATACGTACAATTCTGGAGTGCGTATTTGCCTCCGGTAAATCAGGGGTACGCTTTCGCTTTCCACTGTCACAGAGAAGCCCAACAGGTGCGGGGGGGGCGGGGACGCAAGACTGTTGAAAAAGACGACCCCCCCTGCCTTTCCCCCCGTGAACGCCTCCAAGCACATCAACTGGATCTGAGCCATTAGTCGGCGTGTCGGTCCTATTGCACAGATGGACAAAGAAGTGTTATTCCCTTCTCTTCTTAGAGTTGTACGGTGTGGTTTACCTTTCCGTTGAGAGAAACTTAGAGACGAATACCGCTCTGAGTCACTTACTTCTACAAGTCCCCTCCCGCTTACCTTTGACCTTATCGGTGACCGTCGCAGAGAAGAGAAGAGACTGCCGGCTAGTTCCCCTGGCGTTATTCCGAGGTAAATAAGAAATGATTTGCTTCAGCTCTTCTAAGTGCCCAAGCTCCATCAGTCTGAACAGCAACCACATGGGGGGCCGCCCACGACGAGAAAAATCTCTCTTTTAGAAGGAGTGAGAGACTGTTTGATGCAAAAGAAGAAGTAAAAGAAGGCGACTCCAGGAGACTTCAGACCTCTATTAGCTCTCAACCCTCTCCATCAACGCCGTGAAAAAGGAACCTTGACACCTAGCTGGGAATCACGCAAGACTACTGTGATTGTGCGGTCTCGCCCTAACGAAAACACATGCCACCCCTCCCACGAAATCTGGAGAAGCGTAAAGAAAAACACTTGGTTCACGGCGGGATCGGATCGTCATTCTTTCTTCGGGTGATAGGGCGGGCCACCACCCGAAGAAGATACGACGATTGATCCTTCGGGCTAAATAAGAAGAAACAAAAGACGTTCCAGGGCTGGAAGAGTTAGCCTGGTAGCCTACTGCCCCTTTGTGACCGAAGTTTATAAGCAAACAGTCAGTCTCGCATGCTTTGAGCGTTTGAGTCGATATGCTCTTTTCTGACAGTACCGACGCATAATGTCGTACGTGACTGAATACGAGGCGAGCAGCTTCAGAAAGGATGGGAGCGCGACGCTGGGAAATCATCTAGGCACGCATGAAGAGCTGGACTCGTAAGACCACAGGGCTGAACTGAAACCGTAGAGAATGAACGAACTAGTCAGTTCGGTAGGAATCACATCCAACAAAGACGGCTAAACGTCTTTCTTCAAAGACCAGGAAAAACGGCTGGGCGAACGAATCGTCTCACTTTACCTGTCAGCTTCATCAAGCACAAGAACTTGCAAGTTTTCAAGGAGAACCGAGAATGTAAATGTACTTTCTAGATGATCCAAGAGGCGCCCAGGTGTACAGATAAGAATCTGTGGTCTCTTTCGTTTCAAAAGAAGCTGCAGTACAAGAGAGTTCGAAAAAAGAAAATCCAACGTCAATCTCATGCAAATAGGTACACAGGCGGAATCAACTCCACCTAAGCTAGCCACGCTTCCCAATTCCCTCCCGTAGATTGTGCGAGCCTACGTGATGCTCGGACAGAGACTCCTTGGTGAGGGGAAGCACGGGGGCTAACTGCTTCATCCTTCTCTCCCCCGCCTTTGAACTTCACATGACCGACACCGATATGGAAGTACAGAGGACATCAAATCCAGGAGTACGCAGACAAAGCAAGTGATGACTACCATGCCTTCTTTGCACATACTTCGCCGGCGAAAGAGTTTAGGGCGGCGTCCCCGGGGGATACTCTAGGTAGCTATCGCTCTATCTCGGCTTTTGCTACCCTCTGCCTATCGTGTGTCTTTGCCCTTGTTCACTATAATTAGCTACGTGGATCCTTCTATCCATTCATACATCGAACACTGCGGAAAAGCACCTTGTCGAGAAGCAGGAGACACTGGCGAAAAGACGGCAGGGACTCGCTGATCCCTTGAACCACTGTCACCCACTCCCTGTCGTTCCTGTTGTGAGCGCGTGGTGGAAAACTAAAGGCAGAGATCAGAAAAGAGAGGACAGTTAGTGAAAACAAGTCCGGGGTGTTAGCACACAAGCTCTGTTTCCCGACCAGCCATCGCAAGCATGCTTAGATAGAGCTGAGCCACTCAAAACGCGCTCTGACTAAGAACATGGCTAGGCAAGAAGACCAACCCGACTTCCCAACCAGAGAGAAATACAGACACTTGTACAAGTACAACCTCCCGCCCGCCCCTCTACGTACTTCGTCCGCCTTCCGAGAATTCCCTCCGACAAGCGCAGCTGCCTCAACCGGGACGAAGGTGGTCAGCTGTTCTGCTTCTCGAAGAATCTGAAGACACCATAGGTGGTGTGCTCCGAAAAGAAAATGATCCACCCCGACAATGAGAGCAGTGTGCCGTTCAGAGCCCGGCAGGGGAAGACGAAGAAACTCAATAGACACAGAGAGAGTCATTCGTCGCCCCGATGATTAAGCTATTGTTCGTACAAGAGAAGTCATCATCTCAATGTGCCTTGTCTGGTGTCATCTTAGCCATAGGATGTTGATAACTTAGCAATTTGTCAACTCAGCCATGGCTCCGTACTGTGCTGAGGTGTCTCTCCCTCTTTTCTTGATACTCTCAGTAAAGCCTGTGATGTTGACAGATCATGACAGGAGGAGCAGAACGGAGAGCAGAGGTCTTCTCCACCCCCCTACCTCCGCGATACGGCTGCTACTTGTTTAAGCACTGTAGGCAGACGAGGACTGCATGTGTTGGAGACATGAGAAACACACAACGACGCGTCGCTATCACGACGCATTGCACCTAGTACTGTTGAGATCCTGCTGCTCCGTTCTGTTCATTCATAGACTGCATGCACCGTAGTATGGCTGCAGAATGAATGACTGACCCAGATATACAAAAAATCTGCAGATCATGAGGTGTGCCGTTCTGGTGGAAGAGAGAATGACACACAATCACGAAGGGCGCTTCTACGCTATCACACTTCTTATAACTAAGATCAACGTGAAACCTGAAAGATGAAGCATATGGGGAGAGATGAAGAAGAGCACTGCGTGCTTACAACCGAGATACGAGCTCAGATATTCAACAAGATACAGAGGGAGAAAGCCTGATGACAGGCAACCACGAAATAGCCCGGCTGAAGCCGTTCTTCGTTCTCATGTAAAAGACGGAGAGGGGACCGAGAAAACTGAACTCAAGAAAGGACGTATATTGCATTGCGTGCCTATCAAACCGTCCACCCTATATTTTGTTAACGTGGAGCATAGAGGTACTTGGAAATGGTTTCACTGGGGGTCTATGGCTTCTATGACGTTAATGCCGCATGCACTCTGGTTCTAGAAAGGACAACCGACATGGCTTTTGGTGAGGTGTGGTTGTCGAGTCAAATCAACCGAGAGAGCTCTGTTTTTTTTCGAAAGCTTTCCTCTCCTCTCTTCTTACTTGATTGGCTAGCTCTCGAGTAGGGGCAATGACGAGACCCCCAACTCCACTCGGGGGATGAAGAAGTAGTCGCTCGATGACACACAGGAGAAAACATAAAGTCTTTCCAGTACCTGTCCTCGCTTGGACGAGACAATCACGGCTTGGCTGAGTAATGCGTGGGGATGGTAGCAGATGGTGAGGAAGATCTTGAGAAGTAGAGGATGAGGAGTTCTGGGGAGGAAGGCTAGTAGGAGGAAGGATCTGAAGAAGAGAGACATTGAATAAATAGTACTAATGTGACACGGAGTGTACATACATTCCCTACAGTAGATAGACGCGTAGGGAAGCCCATTGAGACTACGTTAAAGAATAACAGCAGAGAGTGATCGTAACAACTAGCCGGCAAATACACAGCATTTCGGTGTATAGGTGTACTATATGTAGTGAGATATGCATCAGCGGACCAACGTGAATAGATGTCTACGAGGAGGTCTCTTCACAGTTTTTGACCCAGGCCTGTGGCCTGAGAGAAAAACACGAAGGAAGGTACACGATGACAGGTAATCGGGAGGAACGGCTTTATACGGGAAAAGACATGCTCATAAACTCATGGGAGTTTATATACGGGGTTTTGCTTGTGAAGGGGTATGGTAGAATATCACTCGTATGGGTCAAGGAAAGGCACGTGTTGGTAGATGGAGTCGAAGGAGAGAAACAGGAGCAGTCATTGTTTTGTCAGGTACTTGCACGAGGAGAAAGGCAAGGCAGGAGCAGTTCATTCTACCATGCTGTGGTGTATCTACACACTAGAGTTCAATCTATACAGCCGAAGAGCTTCCGACAAACAAATGTGCGAGGGCGAAAGCACTCGAGAATCTGTTAGAAAAAACGCGCGAGTCAGAGCTTAGCTGTTCACCTCCTGCGTCATGTTGGATATGTCTTTACACACTAACACACAGAACACAGCTCTTCACCATCGGACTGTGCCCTGATAGGCATTTAGATAGAATAGAGCTGTTCAGCAGAACAAGAAAGATACAGGAAACCTCCATCTCCACTGTGTGTTCTACGTGGCATGATTCTCAATGCCTAGGTATTCTGTCGGTACAACCACATGGTAGCCAGTACAATAGCACGACTAAAGTATGAACCTGTAACTAATTGCGGGTGTGATTGTTCTTGGCAACTTGCCGTCTTGAGTTAGTCTGGTGTCATGATCTTTCGTCGCTGGCTCTTCGGGAGGTCTTCACTCGGAAGAAAGAGATGAACAGCTTTCTCTCTCGCCTCCCGCCATCAACGTTACTTACTACACATGGCCTGTGTGCGACTGTCTGCCTCGCAGTCATTGGATCGTAACCCAGAGAGCGACCATCGCGACGAAGAGCGAATGAAAGCATCGCCTGTGCTTCTGATTTCACTCTTTCGTGGTCTAAGGCCTATCCAGTCCTACTGACGTACCTCCATGGCATTGCATGCTGCTGGCTCTATGAAAAGGATTGAAGAGAAGTGAGATAAAAAGCAAAAGTTAACCTAGAAATGAAACGTCCCGTCCCTTTCTTTATCTTACTTGTGGTAGTAGAAACGTCTGTTCTTCTGTTAGTTCGTTATATCCCAGGAGAGACCTGACAGCTCTGTAAGTTCCGTCGGAAATGTAGCCTAAGCGTAATAGCTCATGAAACCTTAGCTTTCTCCTCGTCTCCCTCTTATTCTCCCCTCCTTCTCCTCCACCTTCGCCATGCCCCTGTCCCTCTGCATTCTTATGTCTCTGATTCGGCGACACCGTCGCATGACTCTCTTCTTTTTCTCCTTTGCTACTAGGGTGGGTAGGAGTGAGCTGCCCCAACTGAGGGATCGAAGAAGCAGAAGAAAAACCTAAGTCAGAGATATAACTATATAGAAGACAAGACGGCGTAGAAGAAGACAATTTCGGAGTCCGAGGAGAACATAGAGAGAGAAGAAGAGAACTAAAGGGAGCTCCAACCTGAGCAGCACCGATACGATGATACGATTGTCGTGGTTCGTGAAAGGAAAACGAAGAAGCCGAACAGGGAGAAGAAGGAGAGGACGAAGAAGCAGACGATGCATGGCTTTGTACAGACTGGAAGCGATAGATGGGACAAGAAGATGAGACTTCACTATGAAAAGACAAACGCGCGGAGAACATTGCCGAAGAAGGTTGATCTTTTCTATCATTGTGGTACGCATCCTGGTGAAGGGAAGCGCACTGGATGTACTGCAAGGACGAATTAGCACAGGATGAGAGGGAGGAAAAAGCAGAGGTACCAACATAGTTGCATCTTGTATCGATCACGAAAGAACACGAAGAGACAATCGATGGTAGAGGCGCCGAAAGAAAAAGACATCTTGGTATTGTGTGGTGACGGTGAGGGTGATACGAAGAACGGCTTTGAGGAAATTCCTCGGAAAAACACGTCTGCAGAGACGGATGAACAGGCAAGTCGCTTGTGGAAGCTTCAGAACTTGCTACCTGTCTTCTTGCCGCATGAAAGATCCGTCTCAGGAACACTCTTCCAGACTCCCACCTTCTCTTTACCTCTCCACGAGAACGAAGCCCCAAAGGAGGTAAAAGAGAAGGGATGACTGGAGGGAGACGTCCAAGTCTGGATGGTGCCATGGTGATAGAGGGGGCAATGCGACCCTCACAAGTCTCTCATGCAAAAGCTGGATAAAGACAAAGAGAAGTCGGAGAGACAGACTTAGAGAATTATATAACTGGGGACCACTAAACAAAAAAATCCATTAAGGGTAGAGGCGTCCTTTAGATGGCTCCTTCCGGTTAAGCTCCATCATCCATTGAGACCTGGCAGAGGGACGCTTCAGTGTAACTTCACGCGTAAGAAAATATGTACTTACACATGGGTAGTTCGTGTCTGTTGAGTAAGGAGAGCGCCTTCCTTGAGAATGAACGAAGATTTCATAGTACTTCCAGCCGTCGATTTTGCAGGTTTTCATGAAGGATAACGGTGGGATAGGACTGCAGCGTTTAGTATCTCCGTTGAAGTAATGTGCGTGTCGTGTGGTTCTTCTTACTTCTGATCTTTCTGTATCCGAGTGAGTGAAACTTCCTTCACTCTCCCACCGTCCTGTATGAACTGCGAGGCTCCGGCGAGGGCATCCCTGGAGGGCTCGGAGGAAGGAAGGAGCTGTCTGCTGCGTCGTGGCCAGCTTCCTCACCGTTGTCTTCACCGGTCAAAACTGCCCAGCTGAGAGTACGGAGAGGACACCGACTAAAGAAAGGAAAACAAGACAAGCGGGAGAGCCGGGATGCAGTCCGGGTAGCAAAATGTTTAGCGCTCTCGGTTCGTGTGACCCAGTTCTCAAACTGCCACGACAGAGAGGTACCCCTGCATCTAGGGAGACGTCTCCTCGAGGCGTGAGAATCGACATCTGAGGACCATCCTACGAGTTTTCCAAGTCGTTACTCATCGTGAGCACTACTGGGCTGAACATACGCTCCGGCTATTTTCTTACCAAATAGGGATGCTTGGGCAAGGGTTCCTTGTAGTTGCGATGAACCAAAGAAGACAAGATGCGTAAGAGTTGAATGGTGTGTCACCGTAACTGTCCACAAACCTCGCATGCGATTTGGTAGGCCACACGGGGTCCGTCGGCTTTTGCTTCCAGAATAATAACTTCAGTACCAGCACTGCGAGATGCCTATTCGTTCGTCGTTCAGTTTTGTAAAAACACTGCGTGTCAAAGAGTGCTGTGCGCGTCGCTGTTGGCTTTCCTGACTGAAACAGTCGCTGCTTCTGTTGTCGACCTGAAGCACCCCAATGCTGAGACGGAGACTGAAAGGTTGCCGCAAGAACTTAAGTCAAGTCGATCCAGTCTGTTCATGA
>NW_027156053.1:0-304 GCF_002600585.1 Cystoisospora suis | reverse complement strand
CTAATGGCTGGTCGTTCCGTTATTTCGTTGTTTTTTGACTTCTACTGAGCTTCACGGCTCTGGATAGACTTCCCTATCCTTATTAACTTTATTAGGCTCCCCTAGGAGCCCTACTGATCTAATGTGTACGTTGCGTGGCTGCCCTGCTACTTGGCGTGGCCGCGGGTGTCAGGAGGAAGCACCTGACATGAGGCACAAGCACGGCCAAAAACACTGACACGGCCCACTGACATGAGGGACACATCAGCCAACGGCACGCACCCCCTCCACGAGTGACGGGGACAGGACAGGAAGTAGGCAGGAA
>NW_027156052.1:0-450 GCF_002600585.1 Cystoisospora suis | reverse complement strand
CCGTGATGAGTGTGTCGTGTGAAGAGAGAACAATGATTGTGCGGAAGAGAAGAATGATTGTGCAATAGAGAACTTTCCTTGTGTGAGAACTTGTACATTACGGCACCTAGGGGTGCCTAATGCGGTTTAATCGCTCATTGGTCCAAGAGTTGGGCGAAAGAGCCCACGGAGCGCCCGGGATCGATGCTCAGAGCGACCTGCACGGCCGACCGGGAACCCTAGCGGCCCCCTCGGAGCTAGCGCGGCCCGAATAATAGCCGCCGGCCTGGTCTGAAGCCAACCTGAAGGCGTAGGTCCGAGAAGAAGCTTGGCCGGCCCGAGTTAACCAAATTGCAGGTTGGTTAGAGGCATGAAGGCCCCTAAGGGAGTCACAGAGGGCTGCTAGAGCAGCCTAACGACCGGGAAGTACCAAGGGGGAGTTAGACCCAGATTACCCCGAGTACGACACAT
>NW_027156051.1:0-218 GCF_002600585.1 Cystoisospora suis | reverse complement strand
CAGGGGCCGGAAAGCGTTTAGAAGCAGCACCTTTCCACGATTAAGGCTTCTAGGGAAGCCTAACTTGCATAATCGGAGTCCTAAGACTCGTTAAAACAGGAAGAAAGACCCAGACTTAGCCGTAGGAGGCCCTGGGAAAACGGCCGGAGACCGCGCCTCCCAGGGAGGCGGGACGACCGGCCGGTTCAGAGAGACACACCACCGGGAAAAAGGGGGAA
>NW_027156050.1:0-40129 GCF_002600585.1 Cystoisospora suis | reverse complement strand
GGGGGCAGTCGCCTTCTGAATCCAAAGCAGCCGCCACCGACGACAAATTTGAGCTCGGCGAGAAGACGGCGTATAGGCTCGGTTGCCAGGCCGTCTTACGGTCTCCGAGCGAGGCTTCTGGCCTCCAGGACTTCGATTTTTCTGGCCGCCCTCGTTCTGTGGCAAATTGCAAGAATTGCGTGGATGTGTGCGCCACGGCGAGTTACCGCCGTGAGTGAAGTTGGATCGGCGGCGCCAAGATCACTATCCGAGTCGCAGAAGACTTCGGAACTCTGCAGTTCGTTTGATGCTGAGGCATCTGAAGTGATCGTGGGTTTGCCACTTATAGGGAGGACCGACGAGGAGGGTGCCGCTGGTGTCAGCGAAATGAACAAGTGGAAGGAGCGTGTTTGGAAGGGAAGAACAAAGGCGGTTTGGGCGGTCCTTAGAGTGGTAGTACTCGCCATCTTGATCACCGTCACCTTAGTGCTGGTAAAAAACGTAACTGACCCGGTCGGGCCGGCTGCTATGGACCAACAGAAAGCGGAAGCTAACAGCGAACTTCAGGGACCTGATTCGGAGCTCGATGAAGATCCGATCGTCTGTACTCCGGAGCCGGATGAGGAGTTGACCGATGAGCAAAAGGACGACATTGTGAGGGAGCTTCTCGCCACCCCTCACGGTGGACTGAAGTTGGCGACTGAACTACAACTAGGCGTTCACGTGGACGGAGACACCAGATTGCGGACAAGGGCAGCTTTCATGGATTTCTTTCCTGAGGTCTATTTGGACGACGTCTCAGGAAACAGGAGGCCCGGCTGGAAATACCTAAAGGATCTTGTTAGCCGCGAAAACTGGGAGAAGCTGGGACAACTGGGAGAAGAGCCCAAGACATGGGAAGGAGAGGTGATGAAATGGATACGTTGAGCGAGCTTTTGTGTTCTCTGTCAACATGGAGTCAGACGAACCAGCCTGCGGGTGGGCCTCGATTGCCGCCTACGCCCTCTAAGGGATGAAGGTCGGTACATTTCGGTACGGAGAGGGAAAAACGTTCAAGTAATCTCATTCATGGCGGCCTCCTCGGCGACGCCGAGTAGCAAATGCTGCTTGCAGGTAGTTCGCTTGTTGCGCGTTAAAAGAAGCAGGTTATTCCGAAGACTTTCCAGCTCCCACTGGACGAATCGGGTATGAGAAGGCGGCATCAGCTTTTAGAGGTTAGGGTGGAGGCAGTCGTGATGCAAGCGGGCACGTGCAGCTGAAGTAGTAAGATTTTCCAGCTTACGATGCCATAGGATTCATGTGCGGTTCGGCGTAGGAAAGAGCAGAGGCGGCCTTCCTTTCTTCTGTTGCATGAATCACCATTCTCTAGATGAGATATGCCCCGCTAACGCATTGGCGGGATGTCCTTTATGAATCCCCCCGAGGTCCCTCATGAGATCTGCTGCCTTCACACATGTGATGCAAGTGCCTTGGTGTATTATGTTGTCGTCGTTCACCTCCGGGGTCTCTGACGCTGGCAGCGGAGATTCTGGGCGCATAAGGTCTCTCTGGCGAATGCATGCTTCTATAGGGCGCACCCTCGACGGACACGCGACTCTTCCAGGCGTCTGCCTTCTATACTGCAGCTTGGGTCAGGGGCCTTCCGCCTGTCATATCTCCTCCAGTGGTAGAAACCCACGGCGCGGATGCAGAGAGGGTCAGTAGAGTTCAAGAGCGAATCTGATGGTCATCCAAACACAAAGACATTGTTGGTTCTTTTCGGAAAGATAAGACGTTCATTCAAGTATATCCCATTGCTGCGCTGTACTGTCAGAGAGCCCTGAGTATGTTCGAGTACTGAGCTGTACTGCCGGAGAGAGACTGCAGAAACATACTATTGATGTTGAGGTGAAGCTGGTGACCGGTCACCAGCGATTCGGCATTCATTTATCGAAGAACAACAGAGAGATTTACGATTCCCCAGGTTGGAGACCGTGAGGCGCTGATAATTGATGCCAATCATAGTCGGAGAAATTCTTCGTCCATTTGCAACTCTTGCCACAAGAGAAAGACAATCTGAACCCATCGTGTCTGAGAAAAAACACGAGTTTCAATGTTGCTGCATCTTTCCATGTAGGAATGTAGACGGCATATGTGAGGGTATAATATATATATATATATATTTATATACATGCGTTGGCATGTGTCATTGCAGTGGATGAGGGCTCTGGCTTTCAGAACTGACGATGCAGCTGCAAGGCTTGCACTTGTGATTGAACACTGATCTTGCTACAAGAAGAAAACACCTCACAGCGCAAATGGAAAGCCCTTCATGGTATCGCTCGGTCTTGCCTTCGTTCTTGTCCGACCGATCTTCAGTGGAAGCAAGTTTAAGGTTCGAGACTGTGCGAAAAAAAAACGAAAGGAACCAAAGCCGTGCAAAGAGAATGGCGGAAAAAAAAGAGAAGAGAGCTGCTGTATTCCTCATCCAGCACAGTATCCGTTTGGCGCGGAACACCGCTGCGATACCAACCTCGCACTGCGTAAATAACGCAGTTACTATAAGATGATGCGGGCGGTAAATGGAGATTTGAATATTTGTGTAGTGATTCGCTGGAATGTGTCTTACTCGGAATTTTTTCAGAATCGGGGCGTTGATTTCGCAGGTCCTTGTCGAGTATGGCCAGCCATACTCACTACCGTGGTACTCAGGAAGGATCGAAGATTGACAGTGACGATACCGCAGATAATTTAGGTGTGATATGGAACAGTGGGCTGGTTGGTCTGTCGGAACCAGCGACGCCACGCTGTATGAAGGCTAGCCAGTGTGTCTGAGTCTCAACTGAACGAGACGAGACCTTTGTGGCAGTCCGCTGCCGTCCTAAACCCGTGAACGAGCTCCTCGTGCCTACACCGGCAAAGCACCTTCCGCCTTTATAGTGAACCACAACTAAACGCGGTCATCCCGGGAGCATACTAGAGAAAAACTTGCGTTTTCTCTATCTGCATCATGTACAGCGTAAACAGGATTGTCGCCGTCACATTCTTGCGGTAGTGGAGTGAATTTGTGTGGACAAAGCTGAAGTGTGTGTCCGTCCTTACTTTCCTCTGTCTGTCTTGACACACGGGTAAGGCTAGATGAAAGGAAAATGAACCCTTCCAAATTACGTATGCTACCTTGCCAGATGTTTCTGTGAATGGATTCTGCATCAGTATCTATACGTACAGAGAGATACAAGTCTTCGTACACGTGCAGAGAAACTCCTGGATTCCATAGATGTCTGGCGCCTTTCGTCACCCCACATAGATACTGTCTGTTCTTTTAGTAGTCGTTTTCAGGAGACTGCTCGACGCGTACCTATGGAGCTTTTCCATGTATATATACATATAGAGAGCTTTTCCAGCCAGGCTGGTGGCGAACTTATGTATGTATATCTGTACAAACGCAGCTCTACGTAGACACAGTACTCACACATTGAATATACTCACTGTACGTACGCCTGTTTACACACCAGGGCAACTCAAGTACCACACCTGCACAGACACGTACCGTATTTCAATAGTGAGAGGCAGAGGAAGACCATCTACAAGCAGTCTTGACTGCTAAGTGTAGTGTTCTTCTCGGCGTCGTTCTATAGAAAAACTGAGACCCGGTGGTATGTGAAGAGACTGACTCGGTTCCGTTACGATTTTTACTCTTGATTACACCTCACTTCAAATCCCGAGCTGCCCCCCCCTATTCACCGTTCTCCTCTTTAGTGCTTTTAGGTGCGTAGGAATGCAGAGATAAGAAAACAGCTTACAGAAAGAAGGCACGGACACCGATCTAGACTGGGCATTCATACAGCACTGCCCCATCCACAGAGCATGAAGTGCCTTGTCACTGACCCTGCTCGAAGAGTGGTCGGCGGTAGTTGATGGCTTCTAGAGAAGCCTGAAAGAGAATCTCTCTAACCCATGCCTGGCGGAAGAACTTCGAGACGGACTACGTTAAGAGAAAGCCTAAAAGAACAACTGGCAACCAGACGCGCTACGGGAGAGTGACAATACGAACAAGACATCGAGAACGTGGAATCGTAAGAACCAGCAACGGCTACACAAATCGCAGACCTCACCTAGACTCGCCACTGCGACCTGCATTCAAAGAAATACACAAAAGAAAGACATCCGGGTAAGAGAGACGCTGTAAGATTAGTTGTAAGGCTCTTTTGCTGTGGAACAGGAGAAAACCCTAATGAAACTTCAACCCTTTCCAAACCGGAGGATCGAGCATTTCATCAGAGAAGTGATTTACACGGCTTCACGTAACCGGGAATGTCTTGGCCTTCCTCGGCCCGGTGTACGCATGTCTACTTGCCATACAGGTAATCGGCGGACCACAAATACGTACGGCACTAGCCAATGAATGGGAAATACGCAAATGAACAAACTGAAGTGCCACTGACCAAGCTGCAAGCTTCAGCTCGGAGTGGGGTTGACGCAGATAAGCGGCCCCAGCAGGGAAGTCTAAAACGAAAACTATCCGACCCCGATCTGGCGATAAAACTCCGGCACGGCGTAGAGAAGGTCCGGCAGGACAACCGGCAACGCCTACGCCCCCAGAAAGGAGAGAGGGAGTACCACAACACAACTCGAAGGTGGCATAAGAAGATACCAGGGAATGCTTATACAAATGAGATTAGCTCACCTCGACCCACTTCGCGAACTGTCCCATTCAAAGCGTGGAAAAGACTCAACAGAACCTCTGGAAAAAGCATCCAGGTCGCTGTATCGGACGCTTGAGCCGTTGCCGAAGAGAGCCCGCTACCCCGACTGACCCGAAGCCCAGGCCGTGTAGCCCAAGAAACCCTTTCAAACGATGTTCACGGCCAAGTTCGGACCAGAGGATTTCCGGGTGCGACATACGCCGGAATCTGGCTGAACAACAATCCTAACCGCCGACACCGAGTAACTCCAGTCAGATTTCAGCCTTCCAGATCCAGGAATCGAACCTCTCATTATCACAGGAAAACGATCATGCAGAGTGGATAGAAACGTGGCTCCGCCTCCCCAGTCTCCAATGCTCGGTCACCGGAGAGGCCCGCGCGCACGTAGAATGGAGAAGGAAAATCTGGTCGTCATCATGATGTACTTCCGACAAAGGAGAAACCCGGGTTTGTGACTTACGGACGCTAGACGGCACCGGACCGGCTAAGCCGAGAAGGGGGACGCCACCTCGCATCAAGAGAGCTGTTAGCTCTTCCCGGACCTTCCAGGGCAGGTTCCGGGCCCTCGACTCCTTCAGGTGATCAGAGGGTGGCTCGCTCCAAAAGCTCCGAAGCAGCCTGCCGACCGCCAGCCTCGCGCCTGCTGGCATTTGCTCCGCCGAGCCGGTTGGAGAACCAAGGACCGTTCAGGAAATGCCGACAGAAGGAGATGGAGACTGGCGTACCACTCGTGATACCTTTTGGTCTTCGTCGCGTACGTGATTCTATTAGCAGCCTGTGCCGTGGCGTGCTCCCACTGACGTCAGGTCTCGGGTGATCAGCACTACAGTACTTCCCGATGCCACCAGGAGCGGTCGGCGGTCGCAGGTCGTATGCGCGGCGTTCCTTGGCGTATGGTCACCAACTGACCAGTTGAGGGCGAGCGTTTAACTAGGATCGCTGCGTGACTAATCCTCATATGCCATATGCCCGTCGTTCCACTTGAGACCGTATGGCCGTCGTTGCCCACTAACGTCTGAAAATTTCATCAGGTGGAACGATTTCTAAGGACCGGGGTAAGAAAGAGCGGGAGCCGTACAGAGCAGACCTATCCTAGAGTTTTCCGACCCACAAACCCGGCAATTCGAATGTGAACAGCGTGACCCGACGCGTCCCTGTCAAAATAAGTTCGGCTGTCAACACGTTCCCGCAGTGACGAATCTGCTGCCGCCGCGGCCGGTGCACTGTGCTGAACGGGTTAGGGTTCCTCTTTCGCGTGTCGTTTAGATGCCAAAAGTCCGTACGTAGACGAAGTAGTCGGTGGCGGTCTTTTACTGCCCTGAGCGTCTTCTCCGTTCTTGTCGCTTACAGTTTCGATCACCTGTAACGGTGGCGTTACGAAACACTGTAGGAGGTGCCCCTGTGGTCCTCCACCATCCCCCCTCTAGGACTCGTGTTCTTCAAGCGCCCCCTGAAGTAGCTGTGAATTGATCCTCTCGCGCTCTGTAGGTCTGACTCAGGAACCCACGTTTTCTCCGCATCCTGTCCGTGCACCAGAAAACCCCTAATCACCCCTGTTACCCTCCTTTGTTATTCGGTGATCTAGAATCCCTTTGATTTGGTATTCGTCTTCATCCCGCGGCTGCTGCGGTCTTGAATACCTCGACAAGCGAAGGGGCTCCTTTGTCATCGGTCTCAGAAGCGCAACATCAAACACCGGGTGGATGAGCCACGACGGGGGGAGTTGCAATTATGCAGCGTTACAATCTACCATCTTTATAACACTGAACGGTCCACCGTACCTAGGCCGTAACGCTTTTGCATATTCAAGGAGAGAAAGATTAATAAATAATAATATATAATAATAAATAAGGGCGGCGCATTCTCCCACTAGCAGGCAGCATCTCAACATCTGCTCTACAGTTTGGTTCGTCCGTTCTGTCTCTCCATCTGTTTGCCGATGGTAGACACTTGACGTACATGCTGAATACTCGGTTGCTTACACCAACTCGCCCACACGTCATTGGTAAACCTGGTATCTCTGTCGCTGACACTCTATTCCGGAATGCCACGCGAACGTAATACATCTTTAACTAAGATGTTAGCTACGTCTTCTCCGGTTTCAGTTGGCTGCGTTGGCACGAAACGCGTTACCCTTGTAAGTCTGCAGACAGTATGTACTATAGCGTCATACTGGTCGCCTGTTACTGGGAGACCTACTATCAACTTTATCCCTATATCTTCCCTGGCTGTTGAAATCCCCCCGCGCGCAAATGTGAAGCCTTCCGGAGAGAACAAGCAACACAAGTTTGTACAAGAGTTACGATATCTCTATCTATCTGCGGCCACCAAAAAACGATTCGGATGGCTACGTGACTCCTGTCAATCGCCGGAACCCAACCAACACACGATGATGAATCTGTCCCAGCAATGTTTGTTGTAACACTCCTCTCGGCACACAGACTCTCCATCGCGGATTCGTCCCAACCCACACATAATTGTTCTCCCATGTTTACTTTCTGTGTTCCTATAACACTGACTCAAGGTGGTAGCGATAGATTGATAATTATTGCCACCCCTAAGAAAGAGAATTGAGAGAGGGTTGCCTTTGATAGATGACTGGAGTTTCGCGCAGAATCGCGACCTTTTGTGTAGGAATCTGGTCATTGAGCCGGTGAACGGCTCTACCGGCAGGCGGAATCCGCCAATAAGGTGGGAGTCTTGTTGTGAGGAAGGCGCGGAATAAGTTTGCAAATTCGCGGGATAGTCCGTCTCTGTATGCTTCCTCATAAGCGCTGAGTAAACGAACTCGTGCGGCTGGTTTATTCACTTCGGAGCGACAGCGTTAAGCAAACGTTAGGGAGAAGCGTTATTGTTCAGGTGGCCTCGCTTTAATCTATTATTTCCTGTGTACGTGAGCGTGTTGCGTATTAGCGCGAGAAGCAACCTTTGTGGGCGCGGCGTAAGTGGAAAGGTTTTTAGAACCTCCCCCTGCCGAAAGCTCCTGTTGCACTGAAGGAGTCGGTTTCTTTCATTGGCCGGGAGAGGAACTGCCTTCTTTTCGTCTTCTATTTACAGAGGGAAGCTGTCCAACTACCAGGGCGTCAGGCGGCTACCGTATGCTGAGTCCTTCAGACTGCACTGGACATCCGTATGCTTCTTGCAACTGCATGACTTCCAGAACTCCTCTGAGACCGCCCAGCCAATCAAGTTCAAGCTTTCTTCTGGTCCGCAGCAGCGATGCACTTCGGCCTGTCTCCAGTCCCCTGCTATACCGTTCTAGTTCTCTCACCTCTTTCGATGCCTCCTCCCAGATTGAAACCTGCTGCTAGTTCTCTCGCCTCTTCGACTGCTTCCTCCCAGACTGAAACCTACCTCTGTTGACTACCCCCCGAAGCATCTTTCCCTTCCGGTGGCACGTTTGAAGCTTCTCCGCTTTCCTGACGTGCTGTTTCTGCACGTTTCGCCGCTCGGTCACCCCGAGTATTGCCAACTCTTCCACGAGCGTGTTGTTTTAGATCGCCGATCCATGGCGGTTATAGACTATGAAAGAGAACTGGCCTTCGCGCAGCCAACAGCCGCTGGTGGATGCTTTCTGGTAACCGCTCTGCTGGGCCACTATCGGCAAAGAGACGGATGCTATCACGCCAGAAAACAGCTTCTCCGTTAGGGCTTTCCAAAGTAAAGCGGAAAATTCCCGGCGGGAGTCAAAAAGAGGAGACACGGAACGCTTAGTCTATTGCTTCGGATGGAAAAACAATGTAATAACTCCAATCACGCAGTCAGACTGAGGGGCTAAAGCGCGTTTCAGCCTGCGGCTGCTTCTGTGACACGTTCCAGGTCATGGCACCACTTTGTTGTGCGCCCAAGCTCGGAGTTTCAACACAGCGCAAGCCTTGCACAACAGTTCGCACAAGTCGCGTCACGGGCGGACTCACAGAGAACACGCTTAGAACACATAAAAATAGAAAATAAGTACGATCCGGCTCCGCCACGCCTAACACGATCGGAAGCAACCGCGAAGCTCTCTTCCTGCGCAATCTCCTGTCGCGCGGTAGAGTACTACTAAGGAGAATCTCGGAACCTCCACTGGAGCATTTTCCCCACTAAAATCTAACTTCCATATTTTCCTGGGGTTTCTGCTGTAAAGGGCTACAAGCAGTACCCCCGACTACTGCTAAGTAGTGTACTACGTAGTCTGCCCCACTCCATCCGGGCTACCAAAGCAGACGGCTCTCGAGGGAGCAGTACCCGGTGCACAGAGACTCTAGCTTAGGGACACGTCTCTCGCACAAGAACCCACGTTCCTCGCAGGCACAACACAGTTCTCTTGCGTTTTGGCTTGCTTGGTTGTTTTTTCCTCTTTCCAAAGACTTGCGTAGAAACAAGATGCTTACTCGGCCGCTCGGTAGGGGTTTCACAGGTGGGGATCATCTGAATACATATCAAGACACCGCAGTGCGTGTACACCATCAGCACTGCCCGGAATGGTGCCGAATCAAGCAGTGGTTGGAGCTAAAACGCAACACTTCCTTTCTTTAGCCCATCACATTCTCTGCTTCAAGATCATGGACACAGCCAAGGAACAGGAGAGTAACAGAAGTCGAGGTTGTCGTGCAAGCTGCAGAAGTTATCCATGTCCTTGGCGTCTACTCAGCGCTTTCATCGATGTTGCATGCAATATCGACGCACTTGATGAGAAGCACAACAACACTTCTTCACTTGAGTCCTTCATTCCTTCTCTCTGTGCTCGACTTCCTTTGTCCTCATTTTCTCACACAAGAAGAAAGAAGAGAGCTGGCACATCTCTACCTACGTGACAGATCGGACAGACAAGAAACGAGGAAGACCAGGCGTCGGGCACACCATGGAAGACCCCGCTTGCTCGCTTGCTCAGTGAAGTCTCTCTGTTGTGAGCCTTGGAGGACTCTATTCTTCGATACAACTATCCATCAAAATCGAGCCATCGTATTACTCTGTCTGTCTTCAGCTGTTAACCTGCCAGTCAGAGCTATTGATGTCCTGAGCGGAGCAAGAAACATGGTTCTTTCTCCGATCTTTCTTCGTCCTTCCTTGTACCTTATCTTTTGTTTCACTCACCAGATGCCCACTAACAACCACTAACATGCTATCCTCCTTCTCTCGGGTCTGTCCTTAGAAAAGGCTGAGTGGAAGCGCGACCCAGATCTCATGGTTTTTTCTCGCCTTTTTTAACAGATTCAGAATGTACCCGCCCTTTCTCTTTTCTCTCCATCTCTATTGCCCTATGTTTGTCTTCTGCTTCTCCCCGGGAATGAGAGAGATCTAAAAAGCCCGTCTTCCCCTGTCACGAAAGATGGAGAGAGTCCTTCGATCGCCGTCAAGTTCTTCTGCGAGGCTCATTTCCTTAGTATCGAGACGGAGAGGATGCTCAGTGCCCTTGCACAGTGAGCAACAGAGCAGCAGGTTGATACTGCCGCTGTTTGTATGTGATCTACCTTGTCATCGGTGTTCTAATCGAAGAGAAAGACTGCGTTTTAGCTCCCGTCATTCTTCTTTTGCTACGCAGAAACCAACAGATGCGTTTGAAAGAAGAAAAGAGCGGCCTGCTTGTGAGCCGTCCGTCTCGTCTATCGCTATCTCTGTTGGGGCATCTTATCCCTCTTTGTCTTCGAGATCATTTGCCGTCCGTCTGCTGTCATCTTCCTCTTCTTCTTCTCGTCTGTCGTATTCTTTCTACTCTCCCAAATTGTCGAAGTCTCTCTCACTTCCGTCTCTCCTTTCTTTTTCCTCTTCATCACCATGTTCTTTTATTCACTATCCGCCTGTTTCTTCATCACATCGATTCTTGTCTTCGGCTCCTTCTGGTCATAAAACGCATTCCTCGGCACCAACTCATCCCACCGTTTCTCCTTTTCCTGCCTCCTCTCCTTCTTCTTTCCCTGCAAGAGAATGCCAGCCGTTGTTGGTGTCTTCCTGTTGTAGTGTTTTTTGGCGAGTTCTGTTTCCTGTCTGTCTGCCTTTTGCAGTCTATTGTGTATACTGGGAGCGTCGACGAAATCGACTGTTCGAAGAAGAGCTTCCAGCTCTTCGATCTAGATTCCAAGGAGACACACCTTTCTATGGGAAACTGTGGGGCTATGCAACAGACTACTTTCTAGAAACAAGCTTACAAGATGGAGACCTTGTTTTCTTTTCTAAACACTCTCACAGTTTGCCTTTCTTTTCGGCTTTCTCGCGGGCTTTTCTTCACTTTCTTTTATCTTACTTCATACCTTCTCCATCTCTATCAGATGATGATAAGAAGAATAGAAATGCTTTTTTCAAGAAAGATTCTACGGAAGTTTCATCATCGTTATCACAAGGAGAAGAACATTCCATAAGGAAAGAGCTAGAGAAGATCGTTCATGGAGGAGATTCTCGGAGTAGTTCTCGAGGGGGTGGTTTGTCGATTGATGAGGTAGGTATCATTTATGTTGAGAATGGACAGAGATATGTTATTACTCTGTCTTCACCGGGTGTATCTACAACTCGTATGGGGACTTCTTGCGGAGGACTCGTGAAGAAGAAGTATGCAGATCAAATCGCAGAAAGTTTTGCTGAAGGTATTTGGGTTAGAAGACTAAGGTGTTCAAGGAACGTTAGGGATAGAATACACCAGGCTCTTCGTACAAGTCTTTCAAAAGATGAGCAAGAACATAGAGAGAAGGAAACGGGGAAAGATGAAGGAGTGACCATAGAGAAGCAAGGCGGAGATGGCAAAAAAGAGAGAGGAGAAGATCAAAAAGACCAACAAGTAAGACCAATACGAGAAGAGGCCGAGGGAGATCGGTTAGATTTCTCTGGTAGCCAAGTAAGTCAGTGGAAGTCTTTTCTTGTTGAAGTGAACCGTAGATACAGTAAGGAGACGTATCAAGATTTCCGTGGTGCTGCTATGAGAATCTATCTAGAAAGGAGAAAGAAATCCGCGATGCTTCTGGAGAAGAGATTTGATGATCTCTTACACGATGTTGAAACGACAGCTCCCAGACTGATCCAGCTAGCTCAGCATCGGCTTTGTCTAGCCAATGGCAGCGAAGATCGCCCGACAGGACAATCGATGATGAAGACGGATGAAAAGACACAAGAAATCGATGGTGTGAAGGAAGAAAAGACGGAAGAGAAAGTCCTGATGACAAGACTTGAAAAGGAGCAGGTAGAAAGTGTCAAGTATGGTGAAGAAAAGACGGGAGATAATAAGCGTACTTCTTCACCTTCTCCTGCGTCCGATAAAGATGATGAGGTATCGATCGTAGAAGATTTACTGCTTTGTAAAGAGTATGCGGGGCGAGCAGTTAGTCGGATGGACGCCATTCTGAAAGCAGTAAAAGAAGACGAGAAACGTCCCTGTTGTCCTTCGAGGAAAAAGAAGTCTTCATCCTTTTGCAAGAAGGTTTCTTCCGCTACCTTCCCTACCTCCATATACCAAGCTGCCGGTCTTCTACCAAGTACACCTGATTCAGGTGTATGGACACCTGAAGATCTTCTAGCTATTGACTTACTCCTTCAACCCAGTGAAGATCTTTCCCATGACTTGTCTGCTCGACTAGGAAGCCACATGAAAGACGTACCTCGCATTCACGAAGAAGAAAAACCCTCTGTCATACGAGGAGATGCTGCGGATGATTTATGTCTCTATAGAAAGACACTAGCAAAACAATCTGCGATAGATGTCCTCTCCCTCTCTCCTCAGTTCGCTCCGATTCTTTATGTCCGAGGAGGAAGTGAAGAAAAAGGCGAGAGAGACTCACAATTTAGGACTAATATGCCCGCACTCATCCGTCAGAGAGAGAGAAAGAATTCATAAAACCTTGAAGAGACTCGTGGTTTAGCTGAAGGTTACTGTCAGGCGTTTGATATCTATGGTGAACTCTGTTCTTCATACATCTCTCTGGTTGAAACCTGAGACAAGAGTGTATTTCATCATCTGCATCTTTTTCCCTTCCGGGCTTTTTGTTTCTTTCGTTCACGTAAGAAAGAGTCCGGGACGTATCTTTGTCCAGAGATTTAGATGCACAGCAGTGCTTCGTTCTTCTCTTCTAATGAGAAGAAGATAGAAAGAAGTGAGATGTACGTACAGATGGTTTTCTCTGGCTGACTGTTTCAAAGATCACATGAAGGTTTTGTTTGTTATCTCAAGACATTTTGTTCTTCTCTCTTTCAATTCTTTCTCATTCACAACTCCCTCTGAGATGACAGACAAGAGAGGTTTTGTTCTCTGCTTCAACTTCTTCTGGCCTCTGATCCTCTTTTTCGGTCTCTCTTTGGTCGTTTTCTTTTTAATCCTTGGTTCCTTAAGTGAATTATATCTTCCTTCTGTTTAGAAAAGTTACCTCTTGGAGAGTTGTCCTTCCTGCTTTAGATCTTAATTGTTTTCGGGTCTCTCTTTCTTCAAGACACACGAAGCTACGTTATTCATCCGTCTTTCATTATGACGTGAGCCTTCTCACTCAGGTCCACTAGACAAGCACTACGGTCTGTAAGAGACATAATGAGACTCCTAAGAGGATACGGTGAATGACATCTTACCAACGAGTCTCTTCATTGGAGAGACGTCCCTCTGCCTTCTGCAACCCCGCGGTCCAGGTCGTTTTCTGGCGTGGTCTCCGGTGAAAACGGAGCCGAATCTCGGCTGTCTCCACAGTGGGGTGACTAGCTAAGGAGCCGCGTGATACATCCACACCGGAAGAATCGATAGCCTGTAAAGAAAGCCGGGTAACTGAAGTTCATCGCTTTGCACGCTTCTTTGCTTCTGCGCCTGCATTTTTCTACTCTTGTCCGGAGCGTAGATTGGGCTCGGCAAGAATGCCTTGACGATCTAAAGGCGTAAAGGACTCGTCGGCGGGGCTTTTTGTTCCTCGAGAAACACAAAGCGTAGCCGAGGCGAATCCGCTGGCCAGTGCGACCGGTTCTAAATTAAAAGGTTCATCCCAAATGAAGTATCATAGGATCCATACCTCACTGTCAATGCACCTAGGTAGCTGCACCCATCGAGAAACGCTGGTTGGTGGCCGCTTTGGGCGGGGCCAAGCTAAGTAGAGTGCCAGCATCATCGTAGACACGCTGTGACGCTTGGGCCGCCCGGCTGGAGACTGGGAAAACAAGCCGATCAATCGGTCTTTGTAGGTCGCTAGGGCAGCGGGGGAGAAGTCGAAGAAGGGGTCGACGAGCTTCCATCTTCGATGTCCATGAGTTTTCAGTAGGCTACGTCTAAGGACAGCACTTAATCAGTACCCGATCAGATTCTGGGTGTCTCTCACTCACCCCTGCCCGCCTGACCCTCGCCGGGTCACGGGGTAACCAAGACACTACAGCCTACCGAAGTTAAACGCCAACACATCGAGTACACTAGATGTGCTCGTCTGGTATTTTTTTATAGCTGCGGAAGTGAGGTCGCCCAAGCGCGTACTTATCTTTCCACTCTTGCGTCTTCGCGTCGTTCTCCCCGTTCAAGTGTCTCTCACTCTTCACTTGCTGGGGAGGAGAAAAGTATGCCACTCTCCTCTTCACCTCTTCCGCCTCCCCCTTTCCCTGAGCCTTCTTCTCACTGGTGTATACACGTCCTATGAGGAAGGCACGTCGGGACGACCGCTATGTTATAATATTACTAGAGGGCGAGGAGAGACTGCCTCCCTTTCTGGAATTCAATCGTAAGACCATTTTTCCGTGGCCGTAGACACAACTGAATCCCACTAACTGGTTGGCGTCTCGTACAGAAGCAATATACAGGAGTTTCGCGTTCCGTTAGTGGCCAGGTGTCTCAGGTGACTGACAGTCTGAGGAGAGCTTCGATGAATGGAGGAGGAAGAAAGTCAGAAGGATGGCTTACTGCAATTCTTCAAAAGTTTTGCCAGGTAGACCCCAGTCAACAAGAAGAACAGTAATTCTGGAGCCATGATATGTGTACGCATATAGTAATAGACGCAGTCTTTGTTCGTAAGAATGTGAAACTCTCCAACCTGATCATCACCATGACGAAGTGATTCTCCTATGTAGATACACGAAAATACTTCACCCCTCAGTCTCCAAATCTCCATATGCGAATGCAAGAAGGATCTTCTCCTCTTCTGCCCTTTTGTTTTGGGGCTTCACTTCCTTCTCCCAGGACTCTCTTGTTCTCCTCCTTTCTCTCGATTCTCTTTTCTCCGCTTCTGTGCTGCCTCGCAACATCATCTTTATTCCACGTGGCTGCGAAGAGAAAGAAGCATCACTCCAGTCAAATACTTTCAATACACGAGAAAATGAGAGACCCATTCTTGGAAGAAAGAGTTCCGAGACATCTTGCCCTTTTACCTCTCTAAAAGCTAAATGCATGCGACCGCCTCTTTCCTTCCCCCTCTATGAAGTTCTCTTTCTTTTCTGCTTGGCATGCCTTTGATAACTGTCATATACCTGTCTCTGACAACCGCCGTGCAATCCAGCGCAGCGATAGGGGACGATCATCTATAGACACATTTCCATCTTGGCCGTAGAGAAGGAGAAGATACAGACACAATCCAGCCTCTTGACAACTACCTCCATTAAGCAGTTCAAGTGCAGATCATTCCGTGTATTCTCTTAGCATAGAAGAATAAGAAAACATACTCCCGTCACCTTCCACTTAGTGGGTGCATCTCCTAGCTGATACAAAGACAAGATTTGAACAAAGAGCTTAGAGAAACAGGAAGCCTCATCACGAAGGGACTCCACAAAGGAGAAAGACTTTCCTGAAGTCGAACTTGCTTGCGGTGTAGATATGTGACGAGGCTAGCAGTTCAAGAGAGCCAACAGTTAAAACGGAGGAGCCTTGTCTTAGATACAAAGGACGTACAAAGGATTAGCGCCAAGTTCACAAGTATAAACGTCTACAGATGTATACCTTATATACGTACGTGAACATATATGTGTACTGGGTATGTGCGCATCATGTCAACAATTTACGTGCATGCCTATATGAATATATATACATACATGCAGACGAAATGTGTATGCTATGGCTACTATGCGTACATATACGTCTATATCTTTATATCCTTATTTACATACAATATATTGAAGAGCGTCCAGTATTTGCCATCTATAGATGGGCATCTACTGGTGAGGCCATTCCGATCAGTCTAATTCTCAAGAAGCGTTCGACAGAGAACTTGCAGAGAAGAGAACTCAACTCGGCTGTAAGGATTCCGTAGTACAAGGAGGAGATGGCACAGCTGTGCTGATATAACTAGCTACTGCCGTAGAAGACAAAGAGGAGAGGAAGGAGAAGTTTCTTACTGTTCTTCTGCTTCTCTATCGGGGGGGTGAGTGTCACTTGTTGTCCAACTGCAGATCTCGGTGGAGAAGTAGATCGGCTTGATGAAAAAGAAGAAGAGCGAGATGCGCGGAAGTCCAAATAGGGCCTGACATGGCGAAGCAGAAGTACACCACGTAGATAATACAGTGATCAAGGAGTGACTGTACCTTGACAATAACTGGGGGTCCTTATAGAAGATCTCTGCCTGAAGTGAACGATAGAGGTACTCGTATGGATGCACATAAACACCACGTACGCGTACTTCTTCTCCTTATTTCGAGGAAGAGAGAAACACAAACATATATATACATATATATATCTATGTACTGCTACGGATACAAGTATGCACGGTATAGCATATTCCGAGAGAGAGGACAGCGGCTCTTCTGTTGTCAGGGAGAGATATATGCAATGATCGGCTAGTGGCAATACCTATCCAACTGTATCATCCCTATTCTGGATCTCTTCTTTCTCCTTCGTGACTCTACCATCTTCTTCTCTGATTCGTCTGTTCTTTCTCTTTGCTATCTTTCTTCATTTTATCTCCTCCGTTTCCTCCACAAAGTCACCCCACCGACGCGAAAGTTCGCGGCCGTGCATCCACTGCGTCCTTCTTCGTCTTTTCTTCTTTTTTCTTTTTCTTGTTCTGCCTCTTCTTCCTCACACTTACCCATTCGGGGACGATGCAGTCAAGAGAAGTGGGTCTGCTGGATGGCATGTTGCAACTACAACAGCGCATGCGGCTCTTCGGTCTTCTTTATTTTCGTGTTGATCTTCGGTTTGCATTGGAGATCCATAGAATTGGCATTCCTGTTTCCTCTGGTCGTAAAGGTGAGGGATCTTTGAGATACAGGCGGCAGTCGTCAAATCGAAGAAAGAAATCTCACCAGTCTCGTCACCTGAAGAAGAAAGAGAGAGACGACGAGAAAGTCCTGCTCTCTGAGGAGGGATTGTGCGGACAGGAGATAGGAGGCGATATAAAGCCGAAGTTGTTGTTTATGAAGACTACCCCAAAGGAGCAATGGAACACCTAGTTTCGTTGAAAGGACGAGAAAAGGTATGCAACTGAAGGAGACCCATTCACGCATGCCTAGGTTCTCTCACACGCCGCCTTTAGAAGGGTCCTCTTGATATCGTTTGTATCTACCTGTGACTAGTATATTCCTTGGTTCTCGTCCTCTGTCTTTGATATGGGCAGAGTGAGGGGGAAGAAAATCAAAAGAAAAGCGCTGGCTACTTCCAGATGTCTTTCTGAAAAGACGAAGAAGAGGTTGGTAAGGCATTCTTAGATCCCAGCATCTCAAGGTATCGTCTTGTCGATGACCGCTGACGAGAAGATACTCTCCTACGAACTTCACCTGGAGAAAGTCCACACACCGGCCAGCACACAGAAGACAGTACAACAGGAGTCAGATGAAACACGGGGTGGGGACACCGCTGCAGCGGCAAAGAAAGAAAAGGAGAAAGAAACGAACGGAGAGATCTGCATGTGTACCTATGTATGTGTGTATTGGATGTCTTTTCTCTATATGTGTTTACACGAATAGAGAGAGACAGTTCCGGAGAAGAGAGATTCTCTATGGTTACTGTAGCGACAGTAAAGCCCAGGAAAAGATCTTCTCATCCTTTCTCCGTCACAGCCCTGAGAGCTGAAACGTTTGAGACAAGACGGCGCACGTACACTAGTGTAGACAGAGACAGATAGATACATACACACAGACTTACATACACTTTCTGGGTACACATACATACCCTCCCAGGGAGATACCGCTGTGTATGCTGAATGTATGGTACCCCTCAGGAAGATAAAATTCTTGATCTAGTCCAAGCGCAGTGGAAGACGAAACCAGCATGGGTCGCTTCTGAAGAAGTGAGAATAAAGTACCCCGGTGCAAAGGAGGATAGACAGCGGAAAAAGAAGTGAAAAGATTTTGACCGGATTTCTTTCAGTTCGCTTCCCGGCACACATTCGCACGATCGAAGAAAGACGAAGAAAGAGAGAAGCAACCGAGAAGATTTCTACTTTCTCTATTGCATAAGAAACACCACGGCAGCTCAGATCAGTACGCCCACGGTACATTCTCCTTCTCCTCTTCGTAAGATGATGTAACAGTACTTCAGTGGCGGAGCCTCGCCCTATCTAATCTGTCTAGCAATCTATCTGTAGCAGTAGTAGACTAGGACAGAGAATATGATTGAGATAAGTTGTATGACTCCGGCTATTCTTTTCAGTCGGAGAGAAATGAGCTGGAAAAGAGAAGACAAGAGATCTCAGGCCAAGACAGAGTCAGGGAAAGATGTATGAATGAACCAATTTTCGTTTTCATCTTCTTCGCAGCGCACCTTCTAGGCTACTCTTTCATTTCAATAAGCTTTCAATATAGCTGAGAAGAAACAAATTTTTTTCGTTTCTTCTCTCAAACACACTTTATGAAGCATCTTGGTGACTTACTTGAGTGACACCTCCCCATGGCAGAGTTTCCTCATCTAGTAGAGAATGTACCGGTTTCACAATGGGAACTTGTTGACGACAATTCTTGTGCCTGCGTTCTTCATCTGCGGTGTATGTACACACCGATTGACTGTAAGACCCGCATGCAAAGAGTTTATCCGCACTCGGTCCTTCTCTTTTATAGTCGACACACGAAATGATGCCTTTCTGTCCTTGACGTGCTCGCCTTGTAGCAAAGAGCATATCCTATTCGACAAAGAAAAATCACTATCTATATTCATTGCCTTCGCCTTCACACTGAAAAGAGGGCGAAAGAAGGGAAAGACCTAAAGCCGATACGGCCAGTAGGGGGAGTAGTGGTTGTGTGTTCGAAAAACCGTAGTGATTAGTGCCCACTAGATGTACCTACTACATGTACGTACGTAGAAACGACCATTGCATCGATGAATAGAGTCACATGTAGGGATGTCCGCAGTATGTGCAGGGAAGACCTGAACAAGCTGTTGTAGCTCGAAGAATACCTCCTGCCGTCGTCGTGGAGACTTGAGAGAAACAAAAGATCCGGAGATGAGCGGATGCGGATCGCAGAGCAAGGGCACCGCACAGAAGCCAAGGAAATACCACTCGTGAACTATTTGCAGCGGAGTGAAAAGCCATTCCAGGTAAAGCCTGTGGTTAAGGCGGATTGGTCGTTTTCAGAGAAAGACACTGAGACAAGAAGAAAGAGACACATCTGCCTAGAGAGAATGACACATATCTGCCTCTGTCTTACTGAAGTCTCACGTGCATCTTCTCACCGAGCTCTTCCTTGCAGCCTTCCTAGTGATAAGTATGTATACAGACGCTCTCGAATCCGCTCACATACATACAAGAGTATCTATCTCTCCTCTCTTTCTCTGGTGTAGCCGCCCCCCAGACGGAAAAAAGATAGGAATACCTTCATTTGTCTTCCCGGGCGTTCAAGATGGAAGAGCCTGACCCCGCTGATTGCACCGACAAGAAGGTAAGGCTGAGAAGGATGGAAGGCTAAAGAGAAGCCGTGAGTAATTTCATCAAGATGATTGAAACAGGAGTAGCTGGATAAGAGTGAGGAATCAACACCGCTATACAAATGAATCTACAAAGGCAAAGAGATAAGGAAAGAAAGAAAAAGTCCACATCATGAGAGCTGTTCTTTATGGTCTCCAGAGAAAGCAGACCAGGGACGCACACTTGTCTTCCCACATACCATACACACATACACATCTGTGTATAGGATAGATACATATATGTATATTCGATGAGAACACTCATCTATCATATAGAGATGTATATACATAGATACACATACAATAAGGTAGTTATGCTATGCTATGAAAAGAACGACCCTTCTGATACTGCGACGGGTACGCGACGTTATCTTTGAAAGCAACAGGGCTCTGGAAGCAATAGTCAAAACAGAATGAAAGAAAGAAGAAGAGGAAAAGACGAGGTTCTATACCTCGACTGGCAGCCATTGCCCCGCAGCCCGTAGGTGAGAAAAAACAGTCGCTTATGAGCAAATCGCAATAAGGCCAAAGAGCAAAGAAAGAGGTTTACAGATGGTCGTATGTGTCTTGTTCGTTAGTTTACATATGCATATGTATAGGCGCATGTTACATACCTCCAGGTACTCCACATATCTCAAGAAATAGAAACTTCTATGTTGAGTGCATACAAGTTCTTCTGACGCGCATGCCTGTAAAACAATACCGTGTAGAAGCCTACCTACTTACCAGCAGCTCTCCCATATCAGCATTCCTACATATCCGGGCATGCATATGGGTATCTATATTATAGAGAGATTAACGGTAACCCTTTTACGAAGTACGTTAACAGAGATACAGCCAGGCACACATACACATGCATAGGCCCTCAGAGACTTACTCATATATATGTATATGGGTCAGAGTGTATTGATAGAACGCTCTGATGTAAGAGGAGTAGGAGAAGGATGCATGCTTAGTCCCCGGGCACTGACTTACCGGGTGATCTCTACTGGCGACAGCATAAGAGAAAGTTGAAGGCTGAGACCAATCTAGACGAGGATACCACGCGCACTGGAAGATAAGTTCTCCTTCGTTCACAGATGTCCATGGATGAAGTTCCCTCGTAGACGTAGAGGAAAAAGAAGAAGACGAAGCCTCACCTACATCGAGAAAACCCGAAAGAAAGTTTGTCTATGGATTGCCATAACTGATGGAGAAGAGCGCATGTATCATTTGATTTGAAAAGGGAAATTTACATAACATACCGACATAGGGGAGAAAAGTAGAGAAATGGGTACGTGTACGGATATTTTCTTCTTGCACAAGCATGTGATATCTCTTTTGTTTCGTTTGTCTGTTGAGTAGATAGATATCTTCATTGATAAGAACTGTGATGATACGAAACATACTACATACGGAATGAGAACCGACAAATATGGAGAGATGTGTCTCTCTGGAACGGCATGCAATCTTACTCCTCACACAAACAAGAGATCCACTCTAGAGCAGACGTCTAGGCATCAACACCAAGAAAGAAAAACAGAGAAGACACCCGGGCTATTATGGCATGCATCTATCTAGGCATGTATATATACGTAAGTATTTCTATATGGAAATTCAATAGGCTTGCACGTATAAAGTATAGAAAGAGAGAGAGACCGAAGGAAGTTCCTTCTGCTGGTCAGGTGAAAAGAGGTAGATGTACGTTATGACGTGATGAAAACGAAGGCGGGCATGGTCTGGATGAGGCACGACAAAATCAGACTGTCCTCTCCTCTTGTAGTGTGTAGTGAAGAATGAAGAATGACTGGAAGCACATGCAGTATACCTCAGAGAAGGATCAAAAGGAATGCTTTCCTTCTTTCGATGTATGTACACAGTCGCCTACGTCATTCCTAGGGATACGATTCTCTCGGTGTAATTATCGAGAAATGAGGGAGCGAGAGAAGAAGACCAAAAAAAAGAAAGGAAGCGAAAGGGAGAGTGGAAGAACAAGAAAAGAGAGACTATAAAAGTCTTACTATCATCCTTTTGCAGCTGACAGCCAGCCTCTTCTTCTCCTTCTTCCCGTCCAGGACAAGCGAAGAGGCGAACAATCGAGTCATCGTTCCATGTTAAGAAAGCATTCCCATCGATACTCCATTCAGCTCCTCTTATGTTATTGCCAAGAGAATCATTCTCTCTCCACCTTTTCTCTCTCCTTCTTAACAAACACTCTTTCACCTTCGTTCTTCTCTTTCCATACCTTTGAGATGTACCTGAGCTCGGAGAAATCCCTGCCTTGTGAAGAAGAAGATCTTCTTCTCTTTGACAAGGTGAAGGTGTAGAGGAGGAACCCACACAAGAGTGACTGTGACTTGGCCGTCTTGCCCGAAAACCCCTTGTTGCATTTGAGGGACGAGGTGTATGTACACTGTCCTCCCCTATCGGAGCCGAAGAAGTAGCAGTAGGAAGACACCGTCTTTTTCTCAAGCCTGAAGAACTGCAAGAGTCGTCGGAGACAGAATACTCGTCTTTTGATCGAGTGGAGGAGGAACCGAACGCTGATGATGCCGTAGTAGCTACGAGAGATAACACTTCTGCAGACGTTGCGGGAGAACAAGGAAAAGATAGAAGAGAAGGCAATTCATTAACCGGAGAAGAAGATGTCGGCGTGTCTTGTCGAGGTATATTACCCGCTTCATCCTTCTGGATATAAGGTGACGCTGAAACGTCCCGTGCTCCTAATATCCCGGATTTTTCATCTCTGCGTGGAGAATGATCGGTACTTGCCTCTTGCTGCGATGTCTCTTCACAGACTCGAGTTTGTTTCTTTTCTTCTTCCGGTCCCTGCTTTTCTGCAGGGGGAGGGGTAGCTGACGAATGCGAAGAATCTACAGAAGAATCCAAACAGAATGCGTCGATAAGAGACGCTTGCGCTAGTGGCAGCGCGTCTTCGGGCGTAAGAGAAGCAGAGGGGAAGTGAGCACGTTGGGAAGATTCGGAAGGTAGGGAGGAGGAAAGTACCTCTGATTGATCAAGAGAGGAAGAAGACGATGAAGGAGGGGAAGAAGGCTGTAAGGGTATAGAATCCATACTAACTGAAGAAGACGTAGAAAAGTAACACAGAGAAAGGCATTTTACTGGTCGGCTTTGAACCACTACTCACCATGAGAAGAAGAGCTTGGAATATACAAAAAGCGCAACAGGCGGAAGCTGACTTGTGAAAGATCACTCAAGAGACGGTAAGGACAAGAGAACGTCTCTACCGCCTCTAGAGAAAACCCAAGAAAAGCGGTGCAAAAACGAAGCGTCAATCCCTGACGATTCCTTGGACTAGTAGCGGTGAGAGGAGGACATCCCTCTTAGGGTGTACAGACGAAATGAGAGAATCGACAAAGGAACGAGGGAAGGATAATTCCGAGGTCAAGAAAGCCGTTTTCCACGTATTGCTACACCAGACAACGAAGGGCCGGCTGCAGAGCGAAGGTTGAGGAACGAGTCCCCAGTTATTTAGGTGTTAGAGAACTTAAGGCTCCATGAGACTCTTCCTTCGAACGGACCACCACAAGAAAAAAGAGTCCAGCGCTGCTGAACAGAGAAGAGAACAGACAGCAAGGTGAGGAAAGCAGATCACAAGAAACAAAGAGGCTATGCCGAGGACGAAGCCGAGCACCAACTTATTACAACAAATTCATGTTTTCTCGAGATGACAAGAGTTTACCAACGTTACTATGCATGCAGTGATTTGTTATTCCCTTTGCATGCAGGAAACAACACTGGGAGTTCGGGCGTGGAGATCTGTATATGTACATACTGCGTGTAATCATGCATGATCTTCATAAGCTGTCACCCCTCGCATGCTAAGTGATCTGCTCGCGAGGAAAAAAAAGATAAGTTCCTTCGCGAGAGATGTGTTCGTCAGTTAATTTGTGTGCACGGCGGTTAGCACTCCTTGGGAGCCGGGTGCTAGGATAGCCCGGTTTGTACTTCCCTGGAGCTCGGTGCCTAATACTCCGGGGTGTTGGTAGGAGACCGCTCTCCGTGAGGCGGAATAAGAGACGCTCCCTATATGTTGCACTCGGCAGGGAGAGGCTGGACAGGGGAAGAGAGAAGAGTTAGTCTTTTTCTTCCTCGGAAGAGTTCGTTCTTTTCTTCCTCTTAGGAGTCCCTTAGCAGGGCGACGGGAAGACAGCCTCGCCGTTGCTGAGCGTAGCGGAGCTCACACCAATCCAATGTTATTTCCGTACAGTTGTTAATGATTTTCCTCGTACATTCGTCCTTAAGCGGACTGGTGTTCGGGCGGTTGTGTAAATGCGTTCTCGCGGTTGTGTGAATGTGGCATCTACGCGTTTCGAAAATACACACTAAGAACAAGATACGTGAGCGGTGTGATCTCCTTTTTGTTCAGTTTTTCTCTTTCGACTAGTGTCCTAGCTATGATCGGGCCTAATAAACAATTTCCAGAGTTTTCCAGATTTGCGTGTGCTGCAAACGCTGGTACACCAGGTTAAGAATCCTAACTCCTAAAATCTTTTGTTGAGGATCCGCGCAGCGACGGGTCAGCGGGACACTTCCCGCAGACGACGGCGCTTCCCTGATGCATACACACATTCAGTTCCGCACACACTTGACTGCTTGGAGGTCTCAAGATAACAGGGTGCCGTATGAAAAAGGCAGTCGCGCGCGGGCATAGCACAGGCGCTGCACCACTCTGTGAGGTCGCGAACACGTGCAAGAGTGCCAAGGAAAAAGAGAAAACCTTTAAATTGCCCCGCTGCGGTGGAAGCAACTGGACCCAGCCACTACACCAGTGAGACCGTAACCATGCGCACCCGGTGGTGGTAACCTCACGGAGTCAACAGCTATAGACAGCCACAGTCTCACTGCTACGGACTGAAAGGTCAGGCGCTCCGCACGTCTCTTCACCGGTGCCACACCAAAAGGCCCTCTGTGAGGGAGTGTTTATGTAGCGGAAATCTCGACAGATGGCCGGCTCGGAACGACTGCTTAAAGAGTTCTCGTGACGTGTCGCAAGAAGCTTGGGGTGAACACGTACGGCTGTGGTGACGTAGGGCTAGAGCCGCGATACACGTTGTAATTCTAGGGCTCTTCAAAGGCCGTGGACACCAGTAAAGGCAGGGGGGTCTTCGTCTTCGGCCTATTTCAACTGTCTTTCTCTGTGTACACCAAAACATGTTCCTGCTGTATTCTCTCTTGCGAGTACGAGAAAGCCTGGCAACTACCTTCTGGCCGGTCTGCCGAATCGCCCTCCTACCCTTAGAGATGAGGATTCTTTCTGAGAAGGAGACATGCGTTGGCAGGAAAGGAGACAGAGGTTTGTCTGAGTTCATTCCCAATTCTTGCTGGCTTCTCACCACTGAGGATTGCTGTCCCCACTTCCGTGTAGATAAGGCTCGTCAGCAGCGGAGGCGCGGCGCTGATTGAGACAGTAGCAGCTGGCCTGGTCCCCTGATGACCAGCCAATCCATACCCACTTTTATACAGGCTATAGCGTCTGTAAGTACCCATTTCCCCCAGCTATATCTCTCCCGGTCAACATCTACCGAACTGCGTTGGTGTTATTCGATTCGCGTTCCTACCTATTGCGTGTCCCCAGCCGGTACGCCTGAGCCTATCGGTACGACCGTCCATTACAGGTATTCGTCGAGATCCGTTGCCGCTATGTTTTTCCGTCTACGCATACATACCTTCTTCCTGTATAGCTTTGTCCCGTCAGGATGCCGGGAAGCTGAACTTGGTATAGATTCTGAGTTACCCAAGAGCACGGTTCTCGTGTGATGTTGAACGAAATCCAACAGGATGGCGTCATCTTCCACACGTGTGGTATTGAAGTGAGCGCAGCGCTCCTTCTTTCCGCGGCGGTAACAGTAAGTGACGTAATGTGATCTGGAGCAGGGCCGCTGTGTTCCCAGAGCGCACCCGTGCGTTCGATGGTTTCAGTGGAGAGACTCAAGCGGCTGTGATGTCCCTCCGAGCCCCAAGCTGAAAGTGCACGCCACCTACTACTCGGCGCTCCAAAATGACCTGACCGGGTTTCTCTCTTGTTCATAAAGGCCTCCTGGATATGCTCATCAGCGTCTGGAGAAGCGTTGCCGAAGAGTTCTCTTACGGACCACCCCTGTTGTGCTTGCAATCTATCCTTGCTCCCAAAGCGCGTGAAGGTCTAAGCAGATTTCCTCGGAGGCATCCACAGTGTCGCAACCTTAGCAGACGCCCTTTAAGATAGCTAGCTGGATATGTAGAAAGCGTTGACGGGCAGGCCTCTTTGCTGAGTGCGGGATGACAAGACACAATATACGGAGTAGCCTGAAGAATTCTTGATAGGTTTTTTTTGGGTCATTCTGTTGTTTTTCTTGCAAAACACAGATATGAGTCAAATACCGCAGGAGGAAAGGACAACATGTCTGACCATTCTCTGCCAACAAGAGATAGCACAGAGCGACAAAATCAAGGCCTTGTATCTTCGCCCCGGTGTGAAGCAGCCGACAATTCTCGGTATGTGTGTCAGGTTCGAATGAGTTGCTCACACGGATTGAGGGCGTGTGCACACCTATGTGACTTGTGAGTACCATCAGCCCTGACTGGCTGACGTTCGAGAGAACTAGTAACCTCTCCCCGAGGCCGGGGAGACGGCTATTTTGACCCAGGCGTGTAACGTGTAAGAGGCCCTCTTCAGTGCCGTTTGTAACAGCGGATTCTTTTCTCTTGTACCCCTCATAGGCTTCTCAGGTGTGTCGCCGGAAGCGCTACCTCGTCAGTGAAGGTTCGCCAGTCTACCATACCTGTTTGCGATGCTTCTTGCACTTTCTGGCACTAATGTCTCAACGCCGCTTTACGTGGGAGGTCCCGGAGATGATGCTGCTTCCGCGTTCTTTGGCACTTCATGTGGCACGGTCATGGGCACACTGGAACCGTCTTTTTTGGTAGGCCTGGCTTGACCACCGCGCTGCTCGCCGCACACAAGCTGCTGGGGCCGTCTGAGGGAGAATGCCGGACTAATCTAGTAAGACCTTCCCCGACTGTCTCCCTCCCGATCTTCCGTTCATTTTCCATAGTTGCGCCAGCAACAAAGGACCCCAGTATCACACACAACATCGTGCACGGAAAACACTATCGAGAAGGACCTCCATACTCGTTGAGCTCTACACTGCAAGCAAGCAACCTACTGTACAGACCGGAGTGGGGAGCAGCTGTGAGAGGGAAACGAAGAGTCCCTTCGACGGAAACCCAAACACATTCGAAGACACTGCAAGTTGGCACTCTCTCTCCCCTCTGCTCACACCTTGCTGGTCTATGCAGGGGTGTCACAAAGCGGGAGCCGGCTCTTGTCGTGAGATCATGGGAGGAAGGTTTCGGGTTTGTGACGAGGTAAGAAAACGGTGTGTTTAGTCTTACTTCTTCCCGCTGCAGTTCTGTCCAGAAATACCGACACTCATCTACTAAAGAGCTGTTTTCTTCTTCCAATTCGTCCCTTCCTTACTTGTTCGACTATCCCGGCACTACCCCAGCCTCTTCCCACTGTCCGGCTACGTGCACTTTTTGATGGTTCTAGTTCTGTGATTTGATCTCGTGCTTTGTTACAAGCCTCCTTTCATTTGTTCTGTAGCTCGTCTGCTTGCTTTTGGTCTTGGCTGGACCGCGAAGAAGAAAAGCCCTAGCATTAGGTTCTTTTCGATCTGGCTTGGTTTCTTCTTGGTTCAAGAATGATCGTCTTCGGATGTCGTCGGTAGTTCTGACCTTACGGGAAGTTAGCAGACTCGACAAGACGACGAACATAAGAGAGGAACAATCTAGCAATAGCCGGCCCATGCGCCCTGTCCAAACTCTCGGGGGATATACTTGAGGTTTTGCCTCAGTCGGTTTCTTCTTTTCTTCTTCTCTTGACGGCGGGTGGCTGACCAGACAAAGCTGAGGCTTCCTCACTTTCTTTTGTGAGTCTTTCTTCCCCGGCTCGAGGCTTAATCATGTCACTTGCTCCGTCAACACACTCACCTCATTCTTCTACTTCTTTTAGCGCGAAAAATAGGCGTTCTTCCTCTTCTTGCATTCTACCACAGCAAGGACATCACTACTTACCGTCGTCGCAGTATTACTCTTGTACTTCTCTCTACAATCACGTCCCTCAGTTGCGCCATCACCTCACTCTTGACAACAGTAGTTCATGCAAGCCTCTTTTGCCCTTACCCAAAGCGACTCCGGTTTCTTATTCTTCTGCCTTTTTCTCCGCCGCTTCTGGGCACCATCATCGTCACAAAGACTCCGTTCCAAATGCAAGACAGCCAGTGCCTGGGACAGAAGGGAACAACACCTCCGTCGTTACCGCTTACGATCATTTGCAGCCGTCCTCTTCTCCATTTTCCTTTTTAGACGGAATAGACTTTTCTTTTCTTTCGTCTCGGCAAGAACACAAAATGGATCAACCCTCTTCTCCCTCTTCGTCTCTTTCCGTAACTACGATTCTCCCCGTGAATACATTTGTCGGTGAGGTTTTCCGTAAGGAATGCTCTCTCCATCCGACTCCCTTTTATCTCTATGATGAGGCAAGAATAAGGTACAATTGTCGGCGACTTCTTTCTGCTTTCTCTTGGGTAGGGAAGGCCAAACGATGCCTGCGGGAGACGACGGCAGTGGGAGTGACAATAGAAAAGGACCCTTCATCGACTTTTGGTCTCGCCTCTTCAGCTTCTTCCTCGGCGTCTCCCCCCCTTGCCTCTGCGCCTATAGCAGGCAATCTGGGTGAGAAGCCTCCCTCGACTTCCGTCATCGGCCCTTCAGCGCATCCCCGCACTACCACAGCATGGCACGAAGAACAAGACCAGCAAGAGCAGAAACCTATCTGTAAGGAAAACGGGTTCATCTTAGTGAACAGAGATGATAGTGACCATGATGTTCACCATGAAAAGAAAACGCAAAGGACCAACGGCGATGATAAGACATCAACATGTTTCACAAACTTCTTTGCTGTTAAGGCCACGCCAACTCCAGCTATTTTGCAGATCGTCAAAGAGGAAGGTTGTGGGGTAGACTGTAGTTCTTTAAGTGAATTGTTATTAGCCGAAGCCGTGGGTTTCAGAGGAGAAGACATATTCTTCACTTCGAACGATACACCTGCTGAAGATTTCTTGAAGGCTTACGAACTAGGCGCGATAATCAATCTTGATGATGAGAGTCACCTCCAGTTCCTCCGTCAAACACTCGGAAAGCGTCGGCTACCCTCTATCCTCTGCTTCAGGTAAGGCGACAGCTGTGTGCATATCAGCTCGCAGAAATCAAGACGTCGTTTGATGTGTATAGGCTGAAGGCTCTCACCTCTCTAACATGCATAAACAAATAAACAAACATATGCATCATGTCTTGTTGTGCCAGTGTCTCACAGCAGAGATTCGTAGATGTACGTATACAGGTTTTCTGTGCCGCGGGATATCTCTCTTCGCCCGGTAGCATATGCACCGGTGCGTGCACATATCTCCTAAGGCCTCCTGGTCATATATACGTCCATACTTTTGTAAGATATCTGCATCTCTTTCAGCGCATATTTCATTCTGTTTGTCTCAATGGATATGATGGGAGGACGTGAACAATTTCACTCGGTTTGTAAGCACCTGTACAGTTTACCTGTAGACCACCTCCTACATTGGTGCGTCTATGTCTATATGCCAACATACCTGCGTTCAATCTACACTTTCTGTCCTCTCACTTTTCAGACTGAACCCATCAGAGGAATCACGGAGGAACACCGTCCAGAGTAACCCTCTTATTCTAGGGGAGCCGAATGAAAGTAAATTCGGGATGACACACCCACAGCTTTTCTCGTGTCTAACGCAGGCGAGAGTATGGGGAGTGCGGAGGTTCGGTTTGCATGCGATGATCCTTTCAAATTCTCTTTCTACCGAGGAAGTCGTTGAGACAGCCCGACTGCTCTTCTCGGTGGCTGTGGAAGTCAAGAAGACCCTAGATATAGACATCGAGTTAATCAATCTTGGAGGTGGACTAGGTATACCGTATCGCCCGGATGATAAGCCACTAGATTTGCATGAAGTCTCCTCACAAATCCATTCCCTCTTCAACAACATGTTAGCAACTGAAGGCCTTGGCAATACGAGGGTGGTGATGGAAAACGGGAGGTTTTTAACTGGTGATGCGGCTGTCCTAGTCACTCGAGTTCTTCACCATAAACAAACGTATAAGAATTTCATAGGTGAGCGTCTAAACCCCAAAGGGAGAAGAAGGAAAGGCGCAGAGGGAAGACAGACCGACACACCATGAAGGCACTGCTGAGGAGAAAAAGTGATTTTGTGCGAGTACGAGCGTATGTCGTTATCTCTGGCTTCTCACAGCTAGGTGTGACCTGTAGCTACGAGTCGCTGGTTCCGCTCCTGTCTAGACACCGGCACACCACATGACACTGGGTGTATTTACACTTCGCCGGTCTCTCTAAGAAAGACAAAATCGGACACTACCACGGCTCTTTCTTATTATGCCAAGGGTTCGATCCAGACATGTCCTGTTACGAAAGCTGGGACATGTGACAGAGGACGAAGGATTTCATTCTTCGACAACTATCAGAAAGATGCTAGCGGCGGGCTGAAGGGGAATGAAAAGAATTCCGGCCTGCTACATATACGTCTCATCTTTGTAGAATGTTTGATGTCGTTGCACCCGCCTGAGAAAGATCTGTTCATCCTGGGCATCGTATCACTTACTTGCATTTCCGAAGTTCAGCTAGATTTCTGTTTACGTCGATAGATTTAAATCGTCTACATCGGAGTGTGTGCGCAACATGTCTGTATAAGAATCCACCGCAACAGTAAAGCTCTTAGAATTATACTCTCCGGAGGCATACGTCTATCTAATCTTTCTCTATATGTGGCTCTGCAAAGTCATACATCAGGATGTAAGACTGTCAGAGTTGCTGGGACTGGGGTAGAAAAGAATAAGGATAGCTGCTCCAGGACATGGATGTTCTTGGTCTATGCTACGAGTAGATGCGGCTCCTGTAGTAGGGCTTTTTTCTCGTTTTTAGCTTATGCACCACATGAGATTCGGGTGTGTGCAGGCGTTGACGCATGCATGGCTCATTTAATGAGGCCAGGGATGTATGGCTCGTACCATCACATCACATTGGTACCCGGTGTATCTGGCCGTGAAGATTCCGTCTTGCCCTCTAAGGCGGGTAGAACGCCTTTTGATGTTTCTCAAGATGAGGAGGAGATTGACGTTAGTAAAGGCGAAAGTGCAAAGAAGTCACAGCTACTCTTCGACGTCGTAAGAACCCACACATAGGACAAGAATCATAGCTTATAGAGATGGCCCTCGTTGATAAGACGGGTACAGGCTTCACATTGGAACGCTTGCGCTCTCCTTATTCGTCGTGATGTCTTTTTCCGGTTTGTCAGCAGCATTATTACCTATTCATATATACAGTTCTCCAGCCCCGCTGGTCTATGTGGCACTTACTATCTTTCTATTCGGTAATAGGTCATCCAGAGAGACACGTGTGTAGAACTGTATCTATGAACTCACGGACGTGCGTTGTCCCATCCACATTTTTCTAGGCGAAGGTACATATTGTACCCACTTACGGATGCGGTATGAGCGTACTGTATGCGGGCTGCATCGGTCTGTACCTATACAACATGCCTAACTGCATACATATGCCTTGCATGGTTAGAAGGCGTGTTTCTAGGGTAGTTGTCGTAGTATGGTTTCTTTCTTTCCCGCGCTCATCCCGGCCGAGGTGGTGCATGGCTATGTCGGTAGGGAGGATGTAGATACACTCATATGTTTGAGTTTTCCCCGCAAATCCTCTCTTTCTGTATATACAATAGGCCCTGTGGTGTGCGGCTGTGTAGGTTGGCGGTTTATGTGAGAATAATGATAAGTTTGCAGTGGATCGGAGCTTCCCAGTAGTCCCGCAAATAGGCGATCTCCTTCTTATTCACGATGTAGGAGCCCATGGTCATTCGATGTGCTTTAACTACAATGGACGACTCAGGTGAGACGCTTGTTTCTCCTTTCTTCTTCAAAAGCAGTAACCAACCTCTTACGCATACGTCTGTCTGCCCCCATACCTTTACACATCTGTTATGTCTGCGACAGGAACGCTTTTCCTTTGATCACCGTGGATCAATAGCGATAGACTTGTGTAGAAGAGATGGGAAGAAATCAGTGAAAGGAGGCTGCTTTTTTTCTCAGCATTCAGAGAAAGGCGCTGGGTGTCTCCGATTAGCTGTCAGACATCTCTGCTATCGTGTCTACTTATATGTGCACGAGGCATTCATGGCAAGTGTATGTGTGAGTTGTCGATATGTGGAGACGTGCGCTCTACATCATCCTCTCATGTGAATATGTATGTATACGCCTGCTCTGTGCCCTCACGTACTTTTCTCCGAATGTTGAGCACATGTGTTGAACAATGCACAGATAGGGGGCCTGTAGGAGAAATTCGCAACTACATAAGTACGGATGGCCCTACCCATCTGCCTGAGAGATCTGTAGATGCGTACATCCAGAGAAGGCCTTCAGTTGTCATGGAAACTCGGGAGTGTGCGGGTACCTACGTCTTCCTGTCTCTCTTTCTCACCCATTTAAGTACCGACCTTAAATAAGTTTCTCTACATCCCTCTCTTACCACGTCATTTCCGTAACCAGTTTCAGGTAGATCTCCTCTTTTTTTCTTCTGTTCTTTTCGCCGTCTCTCTGCGCCTTTCTCCGTCATCATCTTTCCGGGTATTGTTTTTTCTCCTTTCTTCTCCGGTCTTTCCGCCCCTACGTCCGGCTGGCCTCTTCACTCATTCTGCTCGTGCTTGTATTGCATAGCCAGCCATGCCGGCGGTCGACTGTACAGAGAGGCTTCTTCTTTGTTTCTTGTTCATTTCTTATCTTCTTCTTCGCCGTCTCTGGCCTGTCCGAAGGAAGAAGTCTTTTTCAGGTCTAGTTATCTCCGTGTGTCGCCTGTTTCCTTCTTCGTAGGTGTGCCGAGTACCTATATCGAATGAGGAGCGGGAAAGAAGGAGGAGAAACTCTCCAGATACGTCGGGCTGAGACTTTTGATGATTTATTTGCAACTGTAACAGGCTTAAGACATCCTGGGGGTCTATCTCTCCTTCTTACCCTACGCATGCAGCACGTCAATTTTCTCTCTTCCTTTCTCCTTGGAAAGTGCCGATGTCTGCTGAATGTCTTCCACACGTACTTCCTGCGGCTGATTACCAGATACAGATGTCTTCATTCCTTGTTTTCTATTGAAGACCGTATCAAGATATTTATAACATCGTCTTCGCCATTTCTCTCTCTCATGCTTCTCTCAGCTCCTATTATCGGAGGCGGAGCCTTCCTCTGGTATCATGTTCTACGGCAGCACGTTCAGTTTCCCCCTCACTATTTTCATCGAGCCTTTCACAGTGGATTTTCTTGTGAAAGGATAGGAAGAAGATAAGTGCATAGCTGTTCAAATATATGTTCTATGCATATACACCATGTACGTGTTCAATGCATGTACGCTATATGTATGTTACATACGTATACTCCCTGTATATGTTGTATACGTAAACACCAGATGTCTATGCATGTACATATAGATATATATATCATGCCTTCCTCCGTCGTCAGTGTGGTTACGACAGAAAACTAAACAATTAGAGACAGGGAGGGTACCGTCATACGAGCAGTGTGTTTTTTCGAAGGCCGCTTACTGTCATCTCTCTGTTCCTCTAGACACCTTGTTGTACCTTGTATGAGGAATATGAATGGGACGATGAGTGGGCGGGCGGGAGAAAAGTGCAGGCAAAGCCCCTGAGCTAATCTGTCTTTCTAGCAAGCATCACACAGACTTCAGACACTCTGCATGAGACAGAGGAGAGGCTGTCCACGCGGAACGCGCAATGAATGAAGAAGAGAAGGCCGCATAATCTGCTTTTGATTCCTCCTTCTGAGCCCCAGTGGTTTTCCCTACTACAAATAACAAACTATACACGTGTAGGAAGACTAAACAAAGACGAAGAAGAAATATACATCCTGCCGTCACGTCTTTAACGATCACTAGGCCGAGGACGAGAATAGACGTACAAGTACTAGGGCGCATAGTGAAACAGACTGCAAGAGTGGACAGCTGTGAAGAGTGGAAGAGGATAGGAGGAAAAAAAGAAGTCCATAGTAGTGTGACAATTGATAGGTGGATGATGAGAAGATGAGATCAGATGCTGGAGAAGGGGGGGGATGGCGATAGCGATGATCGTAGTCAATAAAAAAGGAATCAGGCAGAGAGAGCACTAAAAGAAAGAAGAAAGTGAGTGAAAGTAAAAGGGTTACTCACAACAGAATCTCCATATATATATATATATTATATGGATACGTGACTCAAGACTACGCTCTAAGAGATTCGCTCACTCCGATGAATGCCTTCTGCCTGTTCCTCCTGGTACAGAGATAGGATTGACACAAGCGGTGGTCTGAGGGGTTCTACGCGTAGGAATACTCGCCATGCTTACATGAACGGTAAACTTCTATTGACTAGACCTCTTTCTTCTCCATATCCATACCTCATTCGTGCTTTCCTTCCCGGTTCGAAAAGTAAGTTCAGACAAAGACAGAGATAGCTGCTTTCCCCCGTCGTTCCTTATTTCCTCGGACACCTCTTTGCTACCTAGCTCACTGATACAGCGCAGAACACATCTTTTTTGAAAAGCCGCAGGTAGGCGTCATGAATTCCTCCCTCTCTGTACTTTCTACAGGTCTTTTAGAAAGCTCCCTAAAGAAAAAGCTGTTTGTCTTGCCTAAAAAAGAGAATCCAGGGGATAAGATTCAGAGTGACCCCCATCCTGACAATCTCGCTTCTTCCTCCTCGATGGTCTATGCTTCCTTAAGACAGTTCTTCTCTGTCTTTCTTCCCTTATAATTGTAGACAGTGAACTCATTAGCAGTAATGCATACACCTACTGGACCGGGAAGACCGTCTCGTCAACGGTCCGTACCAAGCAGAAGTTTCCAACTCCCTCCGAGGTGCACCTTACTGAGTTCTTTTCTTCCTCTCGGAGGTGTGTGCCGTGGTGTCTACCTTCTCACCTCCGGACAGAGCGAAAACGACTAACTAGCTAAGGCTAAGACAGAAAGGGAATCACCTTCACCAGGAGTAGATCGGAGGAGGCGGGAGAAAAGAAACTTTTCTAACGGGGGAGAGAACCTTGACAAAAGTGTATGTAAAGAGAATCTGGAGAGAGAAAAGATCATACTGATGAACGCACAAAAAGGACTGAAAAAGGTAAGCATCATCTCCTTGCTAGAGGGTCTCAAACGTCAGTAAGAGAAGATGAAGAAACCATTAATCCTCCCCACTTAAAAAATACGGGGAAGTTACACCTAGAACAGATTGAAGAGAACCGAGTATGCGGTAATACCAGAAGAAATTCAGAGGCTCTCTGTTCATTGCAAATACCCCAGCTTTGACAAGGTACACACTGAGCTGGGAGAGACTTCATTGAGAAGGTCACTTGCACCAGGTAAGCGCGTGTTTGGTCATTCTTACGTAAGATGGAAAACGGAAGCTCTTTCTCTTCTCTTCTATGAAAACAAACTCAAAGGACTATTGCCGCGCACAGAACGCCAAAGAACAAAAACGAAAACTTTAAACAACTTCGAAACTCATATTCCTATACTAAAAGCCGCCTCTTCGACTTTCTGCTCTTCCTCCTCCCTCTCTTTCAGACCAATCTTAGCGGGTTCGACAGACACTCGAGAGAATAAAAACTGACGAACCAACGACAAATACAGTTGGTCAACTTCCTCGTTGTAGCTGTCGACAGAAGGTGGATAGGGAGGGAAAAAAGAGGAGGCGACAGAGAGAGAGAGGAGGGCAAGGAGAAAGTGGCAGATCAAAAATTGAGAAGCATGCTGAGATGCCAGCACTCTTTCGTATACTGAGGCAGACGTAGGCTGTTTTTACCTATTACGACGTGAGGGCCTGTATAGAGAGAGAGACCCACGTAGCACGAGTATGAAGGGGTAAAAGAAAGGCGAGAAGGACGAGGAAAAACCAGAAAGAAGGGGAACAGAGAAGTATGAGAGGCGTTTCAGCTATGTTACAGACCCCTCCACAACCTTGTCTTCTCTGCCTCTACTTGCCCTCCCAGTTTCTCTTCGTACGTAAGTTTTCCCATACTACTAAACTGTTGATTGAGCAGAATCTTGTGGCTTTTCTGTCTCCTGTTTTTCTTCTTGGAATACGCTTCAGACGATCAAGACACTCCGCAAGCAGCAGTTCACCCCCCTTCTTTCTTTTCCCTTTCCCTGTCTCTATATGCATCTGTTACCTCGGCGAGAAAAAACGGATGGATACTCCCATGTCGATATATCTGTATACCTACTCATGAGCGAACGAGAAAGAAACAAATTCAGCTCTTGTCTAGATATGTATATGTACGTATACCATCGACACCTGTCAGGATTTTACAAGATGGTCTGTCCCATGAGGGGATCTACACATACATATATATATGTGCGATACAAGGCACATATGAGGCATCACGTAGAAAACTTCCAGTCAGACAAATACAAATCGACCTCCCCAGTCAACTCTTTCCGTTTTGTTCTGTGGGGAGAGGATATTTTCTAGGACGTCCCCGTCCCCGTTTAGGTTTATTGGAGACCTCAAGACCATTATTAAGAGGAACCTCATCTGGCCGCCCTGCCCCCCCTCCCGTCTTTGATTGGTCTTTCCTTGGTCTTCCCCTTCCTCGTTTCACAGGCATGAGAAGAGGCGGCGTAGAAAGAGATGGTTCATGCGGATGTGGAGCAGGCGAATGAAGACGTTCTTCTTCAAGTTGCCCCCCCGCTACAGTTTTGAGTTCTGACTGTTCTATTTGACATTTTTCTTGTTTTTGCCTTTTTCCATCTTCTCCTTCTCTCCCACCCTCTCCTTCTTCATGAATTTGTCTAAGCTTCCGAGAAGCCCCTCCCCCCCTTCCTCGGGGTCGTCCTCTCTTTCGCTTGCGAGCTGGCGACGAGGGAGAGTCACGTCCAGTTGTGGCAAGATTTTCTGCCTTGTCATTGTCTAGTTGGCTATCCTTACTGATTGACGGAGATGAATAGGTAACGAAACAAGACGGTTCTGATACATGATCATGGTGGTCGCTATCTGCCATATGAATCTCCCCTGCTGCTGCCTTCAGCTGTGGTACACTCGAATATTTTCGAGGTCTTCCTCGCCCTCTTTTCGCAGGAAGTTGAACGTGTGAGGAAGGCGACGGAGGTGCTGGCGCAACTCCAAGGTGTAAAGCCAAAGAAGAAGAACATGAAGACGACGACAATGCGAGAGAATGTTGGTCGTGGTGTTCCCCTGCACCCTCATTGGAATCAGTCTCCGGACTATCTTTCACCCGCTGAAAAAAGTGGAAAGATGTTCTCTGTTCTGTTTTTCTCTCTTCTGCTTCTTCTTCCCTTCCCCCCGCATCTTCATACACAGGGCCTTTAAGAGGCCTTCCTCGCCTCGCCCCTCTCCCCAATGGTCTCCCACCACTTCTTCTACACCCTCCTCGTCCTCGGCTCCCTCCACTGTCTCTCATGCTTTTCGGCATAGTAGCCAGTATGGTTACAGGCATCAAAGCATTCCTGCTACTGCTACTACTCGCTGAGGGGGTGTTATCTGTTGAGTTCAGTCGCCCGCCGAAGATCTCTGCCATCGCTTCGGCATACGGTGCCAGCTGGGAAGGACTGGGAAAGGTGATCTTGCTATGAAAATGGCCATGGCTCTTAAGACTACTAGAACTGAAGAAATCAGGATAGTAACGCCGAAAGCCTTCCCTCATACCACCCGGACGAGTCGGGTCTCTCGAGGAATCTCTGGAGGAACCTTCTGAAGGAGAATGCTGCTCATACTCAGCCGCAGCTACACTCTCCCGACAGCGATCATGTCCATTCATCTCCATCCTTCATCGGAGTTCTTTTCCCGAAGAAACAAACAAACGAGAAGTAAAAGAAATGGATAGGACGCTGAGAAGGATGAGTCGATGATACACTGGATTTCCCCGAAGACGGAGGGGACAGGTGATAACGCGTCGGGTGATGAAGAGTATGCTCTTGTCTAGAAATTGGTCCTGCAGTTGGCTCATTTCCCATGAATGACCTTGACGAAGCAAAAAAAGAACGCTCTACCGGGTCACCGTAAGCAAGCAGAGCAGTATGTATCTATTCTCCTGCTGACAACCGGTTTGACATGGACCGACACTGGATCTTCTTGTGGTCCTTCCAAAGAAGAGGTGAGATACAGATAACAGACGCCGCCAGACATGAGTAATGAAAAAGAACGTGTTTCACTAGACGTGCAACACTGGGCGCAGCAACCTTTTGTCTTTGTCCTACTGTACATACACGTGTTCTCCCAAACCCCCGACATACACATTGGTCCCTTCCTCTACACCTTCGAAGGAATGATAACAAAAACGTTTCCCCCTTAATACAGATTCATTCGGAGGACCTAGCACGCCTCTTCGTCCACTTGGTTTTCTCTCATCTCCCCAGTCACTACCGCTTTTCTCCGGGTTTCCTTTTGTCCCTTTTCGCCATGGAAAGTTATTCTTGGCTTGATGAATTAAGAGTCGGAAGTAAGCCTGTAGCCGCACGCATGTACAGGCATAGTCTGCGGATGCAGGAAAAAGTGTTTGGACGTAGACAGGCTAAGCCAGCAACCGTGCCTGCTTAGAATGCCACTCTACTGCTGCGTCTACGGCGACGCCTAGATGCCAAGGAAGAGAAGATTACTTACGAGTGGTGCACGCGGGGACAGGTAACTAGTTAGAAAGTGAGAAGTGAGACTAGCCGGCAGATTCATTCCAGAGGCTTATGTGCATGTGTAACCGGAGACGAGGAGAGGAGTCACACGAAATCTGTAAGACATACATGGAAAATCATACATACCTACATACTCATATAGAGATACATATGGAAGATAGAGAATGCAAGAGCATGTACGGAAGCGAGCTCACTTAAACACGTCCAAGAAAGCAGCCTAGAATGCCAACAAAAGGCCCACTTTCGAGACCACCGCGTTCCCGGGAGCGAGTTGTTCTGTGCCTGAGTCTGTAATAGTTGTCCGTATATATCGACCTATTCTCGATACAACAGAGGCCAAGCTCAGCAGCGCGAAAACAACCCACTGCTGATGACCGTTCATTTTGAGGTGCTTTCGGAACAAGAACCAGATCAGGCCTAGACTGGACTCTTGAGCAACAGCGACGGGACAGAAAAAAACGTCTACACTTCTGGTTTTTTATGAAGAACTATAGCGTTGTTAGGACATCCCCAGGCGATGGCAACAAGAAAGAGAAGAACGCCTCTTCTTGAGAGGTAGTTTCGACATGTATGTGCAGGAGGTTCGAACACAACAAACAGATTCAAACACGGAGAAGAAACTATGAAGGTTTAGCTCTTCCCTACTCACCGCATAAGGAAAAGGCCGGGAAGGGGGGAACTAAAAGAAAAAGGTCAGTCGGATGTCTTCGAGAGAGAAGCAGTTTATTCTTCGCTAAACTGAATGAAGTCTTCTCATTCAGAACGTAGATAATGTCCTACACGAAGAGCACGTGAGGAAGCCACGGGTTTGGCCTCCCCCAAAGAAAAGAATGCTGAGGCCGTAACAGAACAAAATAGACTGGGTTCCTTGAAAGGAAAAGACGTTTCTCCTCCATTATGAGAAAAAGAAAGAAAACAGGCTTTCTACAATCGATAGTTTACCATTCTTCTATCGGAATCATACGATGAACGCTGTCCAAGATCCAAGCTCATCCTCATGCGCCTGGTCGCGGTGCAGTACGACTGCGCGACGGGAAAGAACGAGGCGGATACGCGTACCACTGCTAATGACCTTGGTGCGCGCTAGTCGGCTCAGCGGCGGTCGCTAACGACACAGTACTCACGCACCGCACGACATACACGGCCTCGCAGTGTCGCAGCGAGGGCGTTACAGATGTGGGCGTCACTTGTGTCTCGTTTTTAGCCAAGAACACTCGTGCGTGACCGCTGTAGTACTCCGCGCCGCGCACCGTAGCGCACTGATTCAGTAACGGTGAACGCGTTCGTTACCAACCGGCGGAAGGCGAGGCCGTGGCGCGCCTCAGCTCATAGTGCCTGGTAGCCCACTCGAGAACGTTTCGTGGCTCACGCATGTCAGCGGGTTCGTACTGTGTCGCCTCCTGGGGGCAATAAGATTTAACAGTTTCGGTTCAGTCCGAAATCCCGATTCACTCGGAGGGAAAACATGTCCCCTCTTATCCACCTGTCACCATAAAACAGTCCCCCCGCCTTGCTAGCGATGATCCGTACACCCCCAAAAACCGTTCCTCCTCTTCAGGGCCAACCATCCGCTCCCCGGGCGGCACTACTCTGCAAGTGCGCCTGTCCCTCGCCACATGATACCGCTAACGATACGGGGTCTATAGCTATATGGGCTTCCTATGAGCTTCCAGTCACAATGGCTAGAGGTCCCTTCTTCCGTGGTTAACAAACCCCGCTAGGTGGTGGGGAGGATGGTTAGGGTGGAGTCTCGAACTACCTATCTATCCAGGTATCTATCTATCTATCTTTGATATATCTATCTAACTGTCTATCGATCTCTAACATATCTATCTTTGTACCCATCTATCTAGACATCATAAATCGATGTCTAGATAGACACTGTAGGCAGCAGTCATGTCGATGTGGGGGTTCAATCCAAGTAGGAGATGATGATCACGCCATCATCTAC